>NC_084984.1:26486738-26636140 GCF_963691925.1 Scomber scombrus
ACACACACACACGCACGCACGTACATACAATCAGTGAATGATAATAACTAGGTAGCTTACTGTCAAAGAGGCGAGGAGGGAATACCTGTCATAACACACAAACTCACGCACACACACACAATTCTAAAGTAGCTTAGCATATTGTGTCAAAGCATAAAGGGAATAGCTGTCATACATGTCACTGACACACAATGACTTACACACACACACACACACACACACACACACACACACACACACACACACACACACACACAGTGCACTGATACTTCAGGTCCACATTGTGCCCACTCCCACTGCACTATATGCATTTAATTAACTGTCACTTTGATAATTAACCGGCAGATTCATGATTAAATATCCATTCATTAATTTATTATACTCTCTGATTTATACCAAATAGTGCAGTGCCTGTTCAAACCGGGCTGACTGACTATTATTTCTAAAGAACCACATATATATATAGTCTCAATTGACGAACATATCAATTAAAATGACGAGGGATTCATTAATTAAATGGGTTAAATCCTACAAGAAACTTCACCAGAGAGATTAAACTGTGGTTGAACTGCAGAAGCAATTAACAGCCTTCCATTGGTTGAGTTTGCTGCCAATCAAAGATGTCTGCTCTTCTATTGGCTAATTTTCTCCTACAGACAAACATACAGAGATTCCTTCCTTTACAACTCACAACACACATTTCTCTAACTTTAACAAAACAATCATTTTAACCCAGACTATGTTATCAAAACCTAACCAAGTGGTTCATGTGCCTACAGTAAACCTAACCAGACCAGTTTTGACATAATTAAATCTGACCGAAAGCTTTTTCATTGTTTATCTGCTGTCAAAAATGGTGTGTGAAAAATAAAATAAACTTGCACAATATCTGTGTAAAGGTGTTACCTGCTGAGTGGCTGAGACAAGGCTTATAATCATTCATAATGAATATGAGCAGGTCTATTAGCCGCAGTGTAATGTGATCATAGGCAGAGCAGCAGTATTCAGACACAGATTTGGTGTTCTCACAGCGGGATAATATCAGGGATGAAATCTGCAGTGTGAAGTCAGAATGGTGTCAGAGCGATTCTATTGGTCTTTGATCACAGGCACTTCCTGAAAAACCATGAGAGCCGAGAAATAAAACACAGCGGTTAAAAGCTGCAGGATGAAAGCAGGGATCGGGATGAAAAGAAAATCAGTGAGGGTGGGAGAAGGAGTGATGATGTTCTGGGTTTTTTTATTTTAAAGCCACTAATTCCTCCTTTCTCCCTCACTCTTAAATGTTTCTTTCAGTATTCTCAATTTTCTTCTTCCCCCATTTGGTTTACTGTGGTTTGCTTTCATTTAAGTAAACAATCATTATGGTAGCTTATTTAAAATCTATCTGAAATGAAAGTACACATTTATGATGTTATCAGAAATGATCAGCAGTAATCTTCAGTATTTTTTGGATTTCATCAACTCAAACCACCACTATGGTTCTTTTAAAATATTTCCTTCCACAGTTAAGGTTGAATTTTCTGTAACAAATGTTGGGTGGGCATACTGAGCAGGAAGAAACAGAAATTGGTTCCATGTTGAGGAGAAAATGTTTTTCAGCTGGAAACCATTTCCAGAGGTGGAAGGTCGGCAGTCCGCGGCTCAGTCTGACGGTATACCAATCTGCCTCCAGCTGAATGCTGCCACAAACCTCCTGCATCTGGCAGAAAAGGTCAGAGTAGCATGACAACAAAGTCTAGAACTAGAGTGACTAGAAGGCTTAAGAGATATGGCAACATTAAGGTCTGAGCTATAATACTGACACAGCTTCAGGCTAGCACAATAGAAGGCCTAGAACTACAATTACTACCGCAGCAAGGGCTAAACTGACAAGAAGACAAAGAGCTTGAACTAGAAGGTTATAGTGGGGACAACTACGGGGTCTAGTTAGAAATTAAAGGTCACAAACTGGAACAATTTAAAGGCCTAACACTAAAATGGGCAGAGAACCTGGAGTTTAAACCTTTAAACCCTTCTAAGCCTAGAACTCAAACACTTAGATTAGATTTAGAAAGTTTATGACTAGTACAACAACAAGGCCTAGGGCTAGTACCAATACAAGCCTAGAATTGACCTAGAATTATAAAGACTTGAGGGGCCCAAAATAAGAACTAGAAGACTTGGAGCTGTAATAACTTCAAGGCAAAAAAAAAAACTAGAACTGCTAGAAACCTAGAAGTAGAAAGTAGAGCAAGTCTTAGAGCCAAAACAACTAAAACAGTAATAGGCTTAGAACTAAAATTACTGCAAGATCTAGCTAGAGGTAGAACAACCATGTCCACAGCTAGAATAACAAAGTATAAAGGAAGGACAAGTACAAGAGTTCTGTAGTTCAAGCTAAAAGACGTAAACCTGGAACTGAAAAAGTTTAGGGATGGAACAACTAGAGTTCCCACAGTTAGAAATAGAAGACCTGGAGCTAGAACAATAATAAGCTCCAGGGCTATAAAAACAAAGATTAGTAGAAAAACTAAAGGGCAGTGAGTTATAAATAGCTGTCTAGACACAAGACAACAACAAGGCTGAAGGCTAGACCAACTAAAAGGTCTAGCCTTCAGCCTTGCTGTTGGCCAATGTAGAGCTAAAATGACTATAATGCCCAAAGCTACAGTAGAAGTAGAACGCTCAAAGCAATGACAACTTTGTATATCTTATCTATTGTTACATAAGTCACTTTGAATTGTCTTGTTAATGAAAGATGCTGGACTACAATACTAGTACTATAAACGTGTGCTTTACAAGGTTCAAAGTTAGACTTAAACACCTAATCTAGACCTAAAACAATGGTACTGGGCTGGAACAACTAAAATGACTAGAGATAGCACTAGATGCTTTAGGACTAGAACACAAAAAAGGCCTAGAGCTAGACAAACTGAAAGTACTACCCCTGTGTTCACTCATTCAGTCTTATCTGTATGATTGACAGACAACCAGTAAACGTTTGCAGTGAATCAAGATTTCAGACTCTCTAGATTCATTGCTATTTTTCGTCATCGATGACCGATGTGGAGACACACAACGGTCGGTTTTCCATCTATAAAATGCAGCGCCTTGTATTGCGTACACTTGGAATTTTTAACGGGGTAATGGATACATTTCCCTTTCAGAATTCGACTAAAGTTAAATATAGTGCTCTAGATAATAAATTGCAGACACAGCCCTTGAGCTAACATAGAAGTAGTTCGCCTGGAGATACAACAATGAGAACGCCTTGAGATGGAAGAACTTTAATGCCTAGAGCTAGAACAGCTAGAAGAGCCCTCTGGAATTTGCTCAAACATCGTTGACTCAATGTCTCAATAGTAAACAGAAATTTCACAAAAGTTGAATAACTGCAGAAACACTCTGAACATGCATTTCCAACTGTGTAAGCTTAAAATGTACAGTATGCGCAATGCATGTCTAAAATGTGCTTCAAACCAGTACATTTGCCTCATTTCATCTGATCATTGCATCATTTCCACACAAAATATTTTGCTGATGTAAGTCCATCTTGCGTTTACATTATCAAAGCTTTTTTTTAATGTAATTCGTCGTCTTTTATATCCTCCACTCAGAGCAGAACCCGAGGATAATGATGCCAGCTAATCAGCTGACTGGTCCAACATTTTGGCCCAGAGTCAGATATCTCAATAACTGTCAACTGTAGACGTGATTTATTGTAGATATCTTCATATTTTCTCTGGTCCATTATACCTCCCTTTCTCCTTCATTTATTCCAATATTAACACCTCCACGTTTCACTTTTCTTTCTTCTTACCTGCCTCATCCTCTATCATTTCATTGTTTAACCTTTCCTCTCTCTGTTCTGTTATTTCTTCCCTTCTATTTTTCTGTTTCCCTCCCCTCTTGTGGTCAAGTGCTCTCTTGCCAGTGCGCTGCCCTAACCCTGACTACCTCATAGCATCAGCCTGCAGCATCACAAGACCAACCGGGATCAATAATATTGATGAGGAATCTAAGTCTCCTTCTAACTAGCGATGTGTGCATATATATGTGTGTATGTGTGGGTGTGTATAAATGTATGTGTAAGTGGTATGAGTGTAGCTGCATGCATATTGATTTCATCTAGTTCATTGTTTGCATGCATTGACCTGTTCACATTTAATGAGAATAAATGTAAAATGTTAAGATTTGACCCTATTTACACACACGCACACACACACACACACACACACACACACACACACACACACACACACACACACACACACACACACACACACACACACACACACACACACACAAATATACACTCTGAAATGTAAATGAGTGCTTACTGCCTCTCTTGCATAAGTGATTTATGTAAATTCATGTCTCTCTCTGTCTCTGGTGGGAAAATGACTGTTGGTTTGCTGGGACAACGGTCGTCATGGTAAATATTTCTCTGGTTGCCGTGGAAGCACAGCAAAACTCACACTTTGTTGCTGTTTAGTTTATACCATACGTGAAGCACTTTCCACTCAGCGCATTAACAGAAAGTGTCCTTGATTCCGTCTCCTACAAATTACTTTTACATTCTACTCATTTGTTTTCATTCTAACTCTTTGAGTTGCCTAAACAGAATCATAAAGACAATCCAATTCATTATGAACAATTAGTGTTGCCAATGAATGAATGAATTTTCTATTTAAGTGTCTTGCCGTCTCATGGTCCATCCCTCGTGGCATTATAATGCAACTCTACAAAACATCCATGTTAAAAATACAACTACATCCGGTTGTGCTGCTGGTCACCAATGAATGTAAAATAATCACACCAAATCCACAACACCAAAAAAATAAAAGAACAAACAATTCAAAACACAACAAGAAAGAAGAAGTAATTATATTCCTTGCAATGACACAGCAGTGACTTCTTGTAATTTTGCTAACACCTTGGTTAGCTTTGCTCCCTTCCCTTAATAGTTGGATCATTCCTTCACTCCATTTACTTTCACTGTTTATACAACATATAAGTTGAAAAAAAAGTGTTGAATGGATGTAGTTATGTTCCTACAATCTGAGGTACAATTTAATTTATTTAAAGGAGCAGTGTGTAGAATTTAGTGCCATCTAGTGGTGAAGGTGGAGATTGCAACCTTCCAAGAGTGTAGGAGAACCTACGGTGGCTCTGAAATTTGTGAAAAACACTAAAGGCCTCCTCTAGAGTGTTTGGTTTGTCGGTTCTGGGCTTCCATAGAAAAAGGACTTGCTCACTATGTAGATATAAAGGGCTCATTTAAAAAAAAAAAAAAACCTGCCACATCCATTCCTATTTTCAGGTGATTATACACTAATTATACTTTCATTTCTGCAAATATATCCCTTTAAATCTTACACACTGCTCCTTTAAAGCCACATCTGCTAATTAAAAGAGACATTTGTCGAGCAACACCTGGTGCTCCACCAGATGTTGGAAGCAAGTCAGAATTAGTTTGGTACAGAGTTTGTAGCAGCATGCCTCCATCAACACGCACTGCACAGATACAACTACATGGACACAGTTTCCATCAGATATTTAGCAGCATGTTACTCCACAAAGACACACATACAGCACAAGAGTTACACATAGTGGAATCCACTCAGGGGTAAATCTGTGTGTGGGTCTGTTTTTTGGTTTTAAGCCTGCGTGTGCATGATAGTTCTATGAGTGAGTGAGTGTGTTTAATTATGTGAAGCCTGAAGTCAGCAAAAGCTCAGCTGTAGAAATAAACTCCCTTTCACTAACAGATGTGTTGGATTTCAACTCTCCAGACAGGGTTTTTATATATCTGACTGACTGCTGAAAAACAGTCAGTAAATCATATTACTGCTCTTTGTGTGTGAGACCACTGCTGGGGAGAAAAAAAGAAGGAAAACTAGCCTGCATCGAAGGTGTTTTTTTCTCTTTGTGTTAAAATAGGCGGGGGTGAGAGATCAGCCCTGGTCTGAAACGATGAAGTGTGTGTTTTGTGTTTCTCTTTTCAGGCTTCAAAAGGGAGAGAAGAAAAGAAGCCTATGGACTTTCCTATCATTTCTTTTTAAACATCTAAATATACTGGCAGTGAACTTTACTCTTGGGTTTCAGTACAATTCATGAAAGGAAATACGTGACATTGCTCCAACTCACAGATTGAACAATGTTTAACGTAGACTGCATTCATTTGCATGTCAGCTACACGACTATACTATTCCGTTGAATAGAAAAAGCTTGTTTTACAGATATACAGCTTTTATTCTTAATGTCCGCTGAATTATAAAAAATGGATAATAGGAGAATATACTCCCCTTTTAATTTGCTGCTGATGTTCACCTATTGTCAGTATAATGTACATTTCCACAGCACTAATTACATCAATACAACTGGAGAGTCATGTCATACTTAGCACTTCTCTGACAAAAATACTGTTTTCATACTATCATTCAGTCCCAGTCACTCATATTTTAACGCTGTTAAGATACCATCAACACTCCCTGCATGGTGTCTCACATTAAAAACCTCCCAATGGTTCAAAGTTCAAACTCCTTCCCCCAAACAATACCTGTTCCAAACATCTTTCCTGTCCAAAAAACTGTAATGGTCATTCCTGCAAAACTACCTTTAAAGTTTCTATATATTGGAAAAAGTATATTTGGCTCTTTGTTAGACACAGGAGAACCGAACAGTCTAGGGCTTGAATTTCAGTGAGGGATTGTGGGTATTGCTTGTATTTATTCTAACCTTAAATCTAAAACTTATAATGGGAGAAATTCCCACACACATTTACAGCAATTTATATATACATACATTTATATATGTTCAGCCAACGTTTGCAATGGTGGGCTGAATACAGTTTAACTGGCTGAACCCGCTGCGTCAGACGGTCTGACTTTGGCCCTGGGCAACACACCTGTAGCGCTTTCTCCTGCTCTGTACAAGGCTACGACCCCCCCTCTGCTGCTGCTGCATCTCTTGATAGCATATACGGACAAGCCTGCAGTTATATTAACTTGAAGGCATATGAACATGGACCACTGGCTAAAACGTAAATCTACATCATCCGAAACAGAATGTGCTCCGAAAAAAAACAGCGGAGCTTGAAAGGACGTCAGTGATGTCAAACATTAACAACGTTAATCTTCAGGATCCTCAGATAGCTAACGGTAACGTTACTGAAGTGAAGCAGCTGTCAAAAGACGAGTTTCAGGCTAACTGGCTCCAATTTAACAATGGTGATATGAGCTGCTTGATTTGTAAAAATGTACAGTGCTGCCTTTTATCAGTCAATGTTACAAAACGTCAACTGTTAGTCGCCACTCAGACGTTTCTCACACAGCAAACTTGAAGAAAAAGTGCGAAGCAGATTCAGCAAAAAAATGCTAATGAAGCTGCAGTCGCTCTCTTCCAATTTACTTTGGATTATTTAACTCAATAATTCAGAGAATATAACTACTTAACTATATACTGAATAATTACCAGTTACTTTATAATATAGTCCAGAGAATACCTTTGATTGAAGGAGAGCGACAAAAAAAAAGAAGAATTTCAAGCTATAGTTAATCAACCCCTACGTTATAAACTAAAACAAAACTATGTATTAAGGGTGATCTAAATAGTAACAATAATGCTGAAATATATCAGGCTGTTATAAATCAAAAAAAGAAGATGATAAAAAGGAATAAAGTCATGCATAAATACAATAATACTGTGGAGACATCAAACTGAGAAAAAGGATTCAAATCTGAAAACAAGATCAAGTTTAATCTTAGATCAGTGTAGTCTTAATCTTAAAACCTCAGCTGTGAATCACCCTCACTTGAATGATGAGCTGTTAAACTGCAGGATGTTCCAAACTGTAGGCTCCAATCATCCAACCATGTTGAAATCATCATCATCATCATCATCATCATGAATCACACCTTCAATTTCATATACAATTACAGCCAATAGGAGGCGACACAGAGACATCATCTTCCTCAGCTCCTTTTACTTCCATCATTCTCTTTCTTTTTGTTTGCTTTTCTTTTCTCAATCGGTGCCTCCCCCCCATCTTTCAACCTCTCTCAGGGGAAACCTCTCCTGTCATCCTCCTGATCTGAAAGTATAAACACTAAGACCCCTCTGATACTGTCTGGGCATGTGTGTACGTAGTCTGTCTTAGGCTACCTTTGGGGCCAAATATCAGACATAGGACCAGTTAAGTGGGGACAGCTTGTCCAATTAGGGACAGAAGCTGTGTCCTCAGTTGGGAAAAAGCTGATGTTTGGGTCAGTGGTTAAGGTTAGGGTTAGGTTAAGTCTCCAGGAAATTAATGTAAATCCATGTAATGTCCCCAAATCTGGTGTGTGTGTGTGTGTGTGTGTGTGTGTGTGTGTGTGTGTGTGTGTGTGTGTGTGTGTGTGTGTGTGTGTGTGTGTGTGTGTGTGTGTGTTTGACAGGATGGGGGTTGTGCAGCCAGATGAGGATTTCTATCGACTGCCATCTCATCACTTTTCTGTCAAATCTTGACTTCCAGGATCTCTTTTGTGTTTGTGTTTCTGTGTGTGTGTGTGTGTGTGTGTGTGTGTGTGTGTGTGTGTGTGTGTGTGTGTGTGTGTGTGTGTGTGTGTGTGTGTGCGCGTAAGTGTGTGTGGTTAAACGTGTAAATCAGTGGTCTCAAACTACCAGCATGGCATCAAGATCATGAAAACATTTCCAAAGACCCTCCTCATGTTTATATCTGGTCCCCGTCCAGTAAACACATAAGCTCTGATTATCCACAGCAAACCTATTATACACATGTGGTTACTAGTCATGGGACGTTATGTAGCCAGTGCAAATGAAAAAATATATTCAAAAATATACACGACACACGCATATGCACTCACTTTGTGTGACGGCTTTCATGTCCACCTTAAAACTGCAGTCAAACGAGGCCAAGTTTAACAATATAAATACACATCCTAATGCTAGCTATGACACTAGCGGGGTTGCTAATGTATTAATACACACATGATAGACCACAGTGTAATTAGTTTGAACATATCGGTTATCTAAGAGACCAAAAAAAGTCAAACCATAAAACCTATATGTTAACTTTTCACCGGATAAGGTGGGGGGGGGGGGTATTTTTATTGTTATATTAGTACAATTCTGGGTATAGTTACAGATGTGATTTATGTTATGTGTGGTTGTTTTGACTGTAGATATAACCGAGTCATTTCCTGCGTGGGATTAATAAAGTATCTATCAATCTATCTATTAGCAGTAGTATTGAAATCAGCTTTAACGTGTTACTTTTTCCAATCGTTATGTGTTAAATGACATTTTTTTGTGTATTGTGTATGAACTGAACTGAGTGTGTGTGAGATTTTACACAATCAGCAGATGTGATTTTAATGTAGATGTGTTTTTATTTGTCAGATTGTTTATTGAACCCCCCCCCCAAACAGCTTGAGTGTGTGTATTAAAAAAGGGGGAAATTAAAGGGTGCAATTCAGGGTCAAAGGTCAACAGTGTGTTGAGCTGGGTGGAAGAAGGAGGTCAGCATCTAAAACATAAAATGTACGAGGAGGAAAGAAAAAGTAAACGTTGATAATGATACAAAATCAGAACCCGTCTGATCCTGCGTGTTTCCTCACATGTTCACAGTGAGCAGACGAGCGCTGTTGTAGACGAGTTTTTTCTGACAGATTCTGAAGACTGATCAACGCTCAGACACATCTGCTGCGGCGAGGACACCACAACGCCTTCACCACATACACACACACCACGTATCCCAGTGTGTGTGTGTGTGAGAGAGAAGGAGAGTGTGTGTGTCTGACATCCGTGACCAATCAAGACAGAAGCCACAGGCTTTCCAACTGCCGTCCCTCGAGACGGAGCAGTGGACGGCCAATATGTCACACACACACACACACACACACACACACACACACACACACACACACACACACACACACACACACACACACACACACACACACACAGAGACACAGAGACACTCACACACACACACACACACACACAGTGTAAGCCTGACAGATTGGTAGTTTATGGGTGTTAACAGACAGAGGGAACCTCTTTCTTCACCATCATCAGTCATCGCCCTCAGACCCTCCTCCTCCTCACACACACACAATAGGCATGTGTGCGTGTCGTTGTTGTTTATTAAAGCAGGAAACAAACAGGGAGCGACTGGGGGGCCGCAGGTCAAAAGCTCGACCCCCCCAAACAAAGCTATGACTGGGTGTGTGTGTGTGTGTGTGTGTGTGTGTGTGTGTGTGTGTGTGTGTGTGTGTGTGTGTGTGTGTGTGTGTGTGTGCATGTAAAAAAAAAGAAGAAGGAAATTAAAGGGTGCAATTCAGGGTCAGAGGTCAACAGTGTGTTGAGTTGTGTTGAAGTGGGAGGTCACTGCCTAAAACAGAAAATAGAGGAGGGGTAGCAGAGCGTCTGGAGGGAAGAATAGCAAACATTGCTAACGAGGAACCAAACATGTTAATGGCATCAAATCAGAACCCGACCGAATCAGCATGTTCTCTCACACGTTCACTCCGACCAGACGAGCTCTTTTGTTTGACAAAAGGACCGACCAATCACAGCCCAGACATGTGGCGCGGTGTTAGAGAGAGACGAGGTTGCTTCCAAGAAGAAAGAAAACCTTCATTTATACTATATTCTATATGTATTTAAAGTCTTGGAACCTTATTGAACAGTATATCATGTGGTTCACTCAATGTGGATAAACTATGTCAGTCCATTTTTAAAACATTTCATCATAGTTTGATTAATATTTCTGTTTTAACATCATTTCATTAGACTGTAAGGAGAGAGAGGGTCATATACATATTTTAATGGTTAAGATTAAACGTTGGAAACATGAGAGCAGATATCATGAAAGACCAGACCAGCTCTTTTGGTTGACAGAAGGACCGACCAATCACAGCACAGACATTTGGCGTGATGTTAGAGAGAGACAGGGTTTAGATCAGAGCCTCCAGGTTCCTTCCAAAAAAGAAAGAAAACCTTTATTTTGAAATCCCATTTCAATGTGTAACATACGTACAGTCTTGGTCATGTGATTCACTCAATGTGGGTAAATTAGGTTTTTTAAAACATTTTATTATAGATTGATTAATATTTCTGTTTTAACACAATTACATTAGAATATAAGGAGAGAGCAGGTCATATACATAATTTAATGGATGAGATTAAACGCTGGAAAGATGACATTCGAAGAGAGATATAAATGATAAGATGTCCTATTTCTTGTGGGAGAGAGTCACTCCGATTGAAATTTGGTGACCAAAAAAAAAATGTATTGCTTGTTGCAAATGCAGCAAAATGACAGAAAAATGCTTCAAAATGTAAACTCAGATGACTCCAGTGGCGTCACACTGAGACATTTAACCAGCATTAGGTCATTCATCTCATTCGCATATATCTAAAGAAGGTCACCCATGATGTCACCTCCTCCGAACTTACAGCAGCGCACTTTATTCTGGTCTGAATAACTAATACAAAAAAACCCTGCTGTCTGGCTTTGAATACATGTTATCATTCCTGCTCTTTATTCACTAATAAAGCCACCTGCATTGATGTACACATGTATATTTTTATAGAATCTTTTGTCCTAAGCTGCTTTATGATTAAATAAAAAGCTTTTCAACAGCCTGGTGAGCTTTAAGAGATCTAAACCGTCATTATGGACACTGTAGTGAATGAAAAGAGGCCTGAACTCGTCTGTAAGCAGGAACATGTTATAAACTCAGGGTTTTGAATCATTTCTGGAAACATACAGACTGTCACACATTCAAAGTTACAAAATGGGAGATTTAGTTTTTCTCAGAATGTTCCTTTAATCCCAGAATCATTCAGTAACATCTGTCTCATCCCACTCGTTCACTGTAACTGTCAAATGTGTGAAAACAGACAATGTTTTACAGGAATGTATAGCAGGAGGCTCTGTTTGAGATGTTTTTCTCAGTGTGTACACACACACACACACACACACACACACGCACACACACTGGTGACTAAACATGTACACTAAATATAAACCACACAGGCCTCTGGATGTTTGCTGAGGGTGTTTGTTGATTATATATGTGTGTGTGTGTGTGTGTGTGTGTGTGTATGTGTGTGTGTGTGTGTGTGTGTGTGTGTGTGTGTGTGTGTGTGTGTGTGTGTTTGTTTGTTTGTTTATTCCTGTTTATTTTTCTCTCTCTCTCTCTCTGTGTGTGTGTGTGTGTGTGTGTGTGTGTGTGTGTGTGTGTGTGTGTGTGTGTGTGTGTGTGTGTGTGTGTGTGTGTGTGTGTGTGTGTGTGTGTGTGTGTGTGTGAGCACTGGGGGTAGGTGGCTGTCAATCAGAATCACTGAGACATGAAGATGGAGGAGGGACGGCGCCTTTGGGAACGATGGAGAGATTCCTTCTTTTTCCTTCTTTCCCCTGCATATTTTCCCTTCTTTTCCCTCTACCCTTCCCTCCTCCGTTCTTTCTTTTTTTAACATCTTTTCTTTCCTTCTTCCTTAATTCTGTTACCCATTTTTTTCTCCTTCCTTCCTTTTATCACATCTTTCTTTTCATGAACCAGTTTCTATCTTTACATTGATTTATTTTATATTCTTGTGACTTACAATATATCATGTTTATTTACATAAGTTATTCATTTTTTATTATTTTTTTATTTTATGTTTTTGATGCTTATTACTTTAGTAATTATTACGTATTGTCATTTTTCATATTTTTCTACTTTATTTTTTATTTTTTTAAACACTTTTTAGTCCCCTTTTTTTTACAGAAATAAATAAATACATGATACTTAAAAAAGTACACACAAGAAGTACCAGAAGTGGAACTTGTACATCTGCTTGTTTGCTTTGGACCAGTTTCAATGAACTCAGAGCAGTTTAATGTAGTCCATCTGTACTTCTCCTTCTTCCCCTCCAGCAGTCTGAATATCACTGTAACACACACACACACACACACACACACACACACACACACACACACACACACACACACACACACACACACACACACACACACACACACACACACACACACACACACCCCACAGCACATGTTCAGGGGTCAACACACCAACGGTGGCCACAGCACTGCAGGGGATTATGGGTAGGCTGAGCACTAGCTGTCAGCAATGTGAAGGCCTCACTATCTAACAATCTCTCTCTCTCTCTCTCTCTCTCTCTCTCTCTCTCTCTCTCACACACACACACACACACACACACACAAAGTAGCAGAATCTCTCCAGGGTTAGATATGTGTGAGATCGTCCTTCAAGCTTTATCCTGTCCCTGGAGTGTGTGTGTGTGTGTGTGTGTGTGTGTGTGTGCGTGTGTGTGTGTGTGTGTGTGTGTGCCCGCAGCAGATAGTGTACACAGCGGACCAGTACTCACTGACCATCCAACTGTAGTTATGTTCTACTTACAGCATTTGCAACAGGAACTACTCTAACTGTCCACTTTATTAGGTACAGCTGTACAGTCTGATATATACATGAGGATGCATGATATGAATAGAATCATAATTTTATGGATATAATGTATGAATATTCATAAATGTGTGATTTATGCTTTGCTTAATGGAAGTATGTTGTGTTTAACTTTACCAAGGACAGTATCTCAGGTCAATCTGATAAAGTATTTCATATCTTTTTATACATGCTGGAAAAGGAGGTCGGTCTTCATATTCAGCTCAGTGTTATATCTAAAGATATTTCAGACAGCAGACATAGTTTTATGATGGGCTGCAAAGAATAAAGTGTGAACATGGTGTGAAATAATTAAATGAAGAAGAGGAAACTGTGAGTGAAAGAGCTTCACAGCCTTGTAGGAGACCATTAATATGCTGCGGCTTTAAAGGAGCAGTTCACAGTTCTTCAAGTCTGTCGTAAAATAGATCCTTTCATAGTAAGGGATGGAGGAATAAACATGTATTTAAAAGTTAATCTGAAGCTAATATGAAGCTTCAGCCGTCTGAATGAGTCAAATCTTCATCTTCTATGTTTCAACGTTACAGTGTTTTTAGTAGCAAAGTTCTTCTTCTTGTTACTATACTTCCACCACAGCTCAACAGGGAAACACTAAGAGGGAGAGGGAGCTGCTAGCTGCTAACCAGCTAGCTTGTGATTTAGCTGCGTCCCTGTAAACGCAGGCAAACAGGAAGTGGAATCAGTTGTATTAAATATCTGTATAATCATGTAATGTCAGTGCAACTACCCACGATAATGCCTCAGTTCATCATAGTGATGAAGGAACTTGACTTCTGGAGCGAGGGCTCAGCTTTCTTTTTAAATGGAAATAATGTGAATTAAATGACAGAGAATTAGTGATAGTGACGGTCGGTTAAAAGCAGGAGGATGGGGGGGGGGGGGGAATCCAAAGGTCAGGAATCAAAGTCAGAGGTCTAACTGGGAATGATTGACATAAAATACTGACTATTAATAATGGAAATGGAATATGTCACCAAAGGGTCACGTGGGTTAAAACCTCACTGCTCATCAAAAGATCATTTCAGCACTCTAATCTAATCCTAAAACTACAAATTGTTGTCTTTACATTTCTGTCTACATTTTTTTGAAATAAGAAATGATTCATTAGTGAGCTTTAGAGGTGCTGATAGGTGTATTTTTTTATTTTTTGGACAAGGCCTGAGCAACATCCCTTCATAATGCACTTATAAATGATGGGGACAAAATTCCCAACCCTTCTAAAAGTTAATCTGAAGCTAATATGAAGCTTCAGTCGTCCAAATGAGTCAAATCTTCATCTTCTATGTTTCAACGTTACAGTGTTTTTAGTACCAAAGTTCCTCTTTTTGTTACTATACTTCCACCACAGCTCAACAGGGAAACACTAAGAGGGAATTTAATGCTAAAAAGACTGTAAATGTGTCAGATATCACTTGATATGACTAACTCACACTGATGAAGCTCAATAGAAGCTGATCATCTACTTTTAAATGACTGTGTGGACACACTGTGGATTTAGTCCTCCATCACTTCCATTGAAAGCACATTTGAAGGAGATCTGTTAATAGTCAGTATGAATGATGCATGATTGACAGACTTATTATAAATCATGGATCTATCCTTTAAGCTATATTTTTAAGTTATATTTTATACTGTCTAATAACCTTTTACTACATTTTGTCAGTTTTATAGCTCCATAGTCCAACTATTAAATTTGTGGGAATGCATATTCTCTTTTTTTTGAAGGATCTTACCATAAAAAAGACAGTTGATATTTTCAATCCTATGAGTCTCCTGAGAACTCCTGTCAGGTTTAGACAGAAAACCCTGCAGAGACTGGAGAGCTTTTTTTCCAGATTAAATAAGCAGATAAAATCTTACTACTTTCAGTTTTTGAGGCTTGAACTAAAAATTTAGAGTCATTTAGAGTTTTGGAGCATGACTGATATCCTGCTCTGAGAGGCTTCAGTTTAACAGTTATTTCTGTTTGTGTGTATTCACTGAGTAATGGAATATATTATATTAACCAGGGACGTGCAGAGAATGTTAGAGGGGCAGAGGCCCAAATTCATAAAATACGACTTTGGCACAATAATTATCAACTTATCGTAAGATAACATAATAATCAACATCATCATGTCTATATATGGACTTATCATATGATACATGGACATGACCATGATCATTTTTTTGACCTTATTATTGCTGCCCCCCTTGCATTATTATGATATTATATGATCATTATATCAGTGGTATAAAATGATCTTCAAATAACAATAATATCGTTTATCGCGATTTATTTCTGAGACGATATATCGTCAAAAGTATGGTGACAGGCCTGAATACCTGGAATGACTACTTTTTTGAAGAGATATTAAACAAGATATTAAACAAACTGCTACATGACAGTTAATGAATAATACATGTTAAAAAAAAAAGAAGAACCCTAACCCTAACTCTCACCTACTTGCAGGAGCTCAGCTTAATACTGCTGGCAAAGATGCACTTCCTCTGGCTGCATGGCTGCCTTTTTCGCCCCCCACCTCTCCATAGAAAGCATAATTGTTTCAGCATTAATGGGCAATAACAAGATATGGCTATGATATTATTCCTGTGTGCCAACAAATGTGTGCGCAGGAAACCAGGAGGGAGGAAGGGTAGAGGGCATTGCCTGGAAGCATCAGTCTCCTGACCTGATATTGTGATTCAGTCAATATATATTTATTTGGTAGCGCATGCTGGGTGCAAACAGGAATTTGTTGATTTATAAAAGAAAAAGAAAAAAACACAGCAGATAAAGGGCACTTCCTCTCAAGGGGCCAAACAGCAGGTGCTCAAGCTCCCTTTGTCTATCTATGCATGAATGATATTAACTACAGCATTCATTTGACATAAAAGTCAGTGTGTCATCAGATTCGTTCCGTGTGTCTATGTGTGTCCATGCTCTCTTACGCACTGATAAGGCGATTTAGGTGTGTGTGTGTGTGTGTCTGTGTGTGTGTGTGTTTCAGCTGTATGTAGGTCAGAAGCTGCCAGGAAATCTGTGTTTTCTGTTCCCGCGAAGCAAAGCCGTCTGCTTCCTGTGTGTTCAGGTCGCACTCGTTTGTCGGCCCACCAAGAAACAGACTCATTAGGCTAATTAGTCAGATTAATGCAGAGGTGACCTGCGCGGCAACGGGAGGGGAGGGGGGCCCGGGGGCCCGGGGGCCAAGCAGATGGGACGGTAACACCACCAACCTGTCAGGAGTGAGCTCACAGTCACTGAGTCAACAGTTCAGCACCGAAAAACACAACAGCAGAACTGACACAATGGTTGGAGCTGAACACTGAAACTGAAATAACAGTATGCTGCTACAAAACCATGTGGTACACTTTTTGGTTAGGGCAAAATAAACGCCCTTCCATACAGGAAGAGGCTAGCATGATATCACACTGAATAATGCAGTGACACAAAATGGCAGAGAATCAGTGAAGGAGGGTGTAACACCTTAAAGATTGACTGCAGCCAGCTTCTCAGCAGGTACACCAGCCACTACTATAGGTTTTTGATTAAAAGGTGCAGTGTGTAGGATTTACTGGCATGTAGTGGTGACGGTTGAACACCTAAATACCACTACTCCAAAAATGTAGTAGAATGTACAGTTGCTACAAAACTAGCAAAAAAACGAGAAAAGGCCAGTGTTTGGTTTGTCTATTCCGGGCTACTGTAGAAACATGCTGGTGCAACATGGTGGCCTCCATGGAAGGAGACCCGCTGCCTATGTAGATATAAAGGGCTCATTCTAAGGTAATGAAAACAGGATTCCTAGTTTCAGGTGATTTACACTTATTAAAACATGCTTATGAAAATTATATTTAATTTCTGCCAAGTCCATTCCACTACACACCGCACCTTTAAAATTCTACATACCGCACCTTTAAAATTCTACATACCGCACCTTTAAAATTCTACATACTGCAGCTTTAAGAAATGTTTAGGCTTTTATTTGATCTATTTTCATCATATTTGTATTGATGTTTTAAAATGTTGTTTTACTTTTTTAAAGTTATTTTATTATTGTTATCATTTTATAAGTTTTATCTTCTTATTGATTTTATTCATTTGTTTCTTTTGTCTTTTTAATCTCTTTTTTTAACAGTTTTTTAAGCTAACTTTTCATAATCTTTTCTCTTATTCTTTCTTATTTTCATTTTTTTATTTGCTCTTATTTATTTTACTTTATTTAAATTTTAATCGTTCTTATTTTCTGTTATGTGAATTTTTTCTTTTTTCTTTGTTTTTGTCCCTTTTCCTTTTATTTATTTTGTCGTTGCTCAAAATGGTCCGATCTACGTGTGAGCGAGACTTTTCCCTCCGTGCCACCCACATGCTCACATTGTTTTTTCTTTTTTCATGTTTGCATTCAAATGATGCGAGCTACTGCACACGTGCAACAGACCATCCACTGAGATGATGTCACAGGAGGAACAGTAGCTGCTCTCCTTTTGCTTTGGTTTCATACAAAAAGACACTCTGATTGAAGTCATAGTTTAAACATGTTGCCGTGGGGCCGTGAATACTGGATACTGGGCAAACTTGTTTTCTTTATGTATTCAGAGCAGTAACAGCCCAGGGAAATCTCACACACACACACATTCATTTCCAACAATAGATGCTGGAACTACATGACAAGGACACAGTGATTCAGAGGAGGAGGAAAACATGTAAACAACTGTGTGATGTTGATGTTTGTTCTCTGTTACTGAGAAGAGGGAGGCATACTGTTCACATCCTACTGAATTCTGGGTAATTGTTGACTCCACGTCAAAGTCATTTCACGGTAATAAACAATTCTTTTCTGTAGATATGATCATCTCATGTTTCGTTCTACAGGTTATTTATGTTTACTCAAATAATACCTCATATGTTACCTATTATCTACACACTATGAACCTGTGACATGAAATCAAACCGCTCAACAAGCCCCGACGTGTATAAAAAAAAATTTAAAAAAAGCAGCTTAACACTTTACATTCTGTTCATATTCTACACCCTCACAGTATGCTCTGGGTCAATGTTGACCCAGTCCAAGAATCCCCTCATAAAAAGTGTCTATATCACATTTTGAACCACAGATGTGTTTAGAAAGCATCAATAGTCAATCTGACTGATCAATAAATGTGATTAAACCTTGATTCATGTTTCAGAGAGCAGAGAGAGTGTATTTGTTAGGTTTTACACCAAAAACATCTATCACACAATATCATGTCCTATTTTACCTAAGACATGAAAATATAACATAGCAATAATGATGTAAATGTATTTTATAACTTTATGGAAGTGTGGGGTTTATTGTATAACCATTAGAGCCATCAGTCTTCACTGCTACATCATAAAAAGAAATCCTCATAACTACTATCTTATTAAAACTATCAACTATTCATTTCACTAAAACACATGACAATAGATACAGAGATAATTTGACCCAGAACAGCCTCAATGGACAAACATTTGTAGCATCTATACAAAAGTATAACATTTTAAAATGTTTTCATTTTTTGTGCATTTTGGACCACTTTAGGAAAAGTCATCACATTTCAGAGTAAAATACATTTGGGGTGTTTTTACAGCTGTCAAATGTCAAAACAGGTCAAATTTGACCAAATTTTTTTTCAACATTTGCAAGAACATGAAACATAGCAGGATGTACCTCCTACTGGTCCAACCTGTTGTCATTTCTGTTTGGTAATTTTCCATGCTGGAAATCAAAAGTATTTATAATTGTTCCAAATGGACACAACTAAAAAGCTAAGTTAAACATTGGGGTGTGATATTGTTTAAAAGCAGGGTTAGATTTGGTGTACATTTTCAGGCTGTCTCTTCTGGAAGACATTTGTCACACTCATTTGTCATTTAAAAAAAAGTTGTGTCATAGATGTGTGCATCCAAAACAAAAATCAGGTGCTGGACTGAAGAGTCATTGACTGAAAAAACTGTGTCTAGAATGACAAATTGTCTGATTGTCGTAACTAGCAGATCTGAGTATACCGGCCCTTTAAATCCCGATCACACGAGATCTTTCAAACAGCAAAATTTCAGAATAAAAACAATTCATGTCAAGAGAATCAATGCAATTTTTCTAATGAAGGCTGAATAAATTCACAATGTGAATTTGCACCACTGACCAATAGCAAACAATCTTGACGGTGTTAACCTATGCGGCAAATGAGAACCGTGAGACTCAATCAAAGTAAAAGTATAGTTGCAAGCCAAAAAATCAAATAAACGAGATGAAAGATAAAGCTGGTGATAATTTACACTGACTCACTGCACCCATTGTTGATATAAAATGATTGATTATTTTCTATGGGTGCTAGATTTAATTTGGCCTCTTTCAGGTCTGAACAAGCACTTCAACTCTCCACTCCAGCTGCATCTATCATCCATCTGTGCACAAATCCAACCCCTCGCTCTGTTGGGGTGCAGCTGCAGCGCTGCGGTGTTAAAAAGCTGGACCTGCGTGACAGTTGTCAGATGTCCCTCAGCAGGATTAGAGGGGCTAAATTATCATTCAGCCTCGTTGAGTGTGACTTCGCCGCTCCCTGTGAGCTCGTGCCTGAATAATACACCCCGACCGACATCGCTGTTACATTACTGATGAGACACAAGCCTCCCAAACTAACACCGCTTCCACTGAGCCGGTTCACAACTTCACTTCTGTTAAATATGCTTTTTTAAAATCCCTCACAGGGCTTTTTGTAGTCTCCGCAGCACATGTTCTCTTCTCGGGTTTTGTAGTTTCCAATAAACCTTGACAAACTTCACCGCAGCATGAAGTTAATCAGCTAACAGTTTGCCTCTACCTGTCTGTCTGTTAAATAACACGTCAGATTGTTAATGATGAGGCCTTACTGACAGCGAAGGAAGACGGTCGACCGGTTTTCGACATTAATATCCAAAGCGTTTGATGTGCAGTCGGCCTTCGGACTGACACACAAACCTCTTGACATCACTCATCATCAGCGCTTTGTCTTTCTGACAGGTCGCTCCTCGCTTCCTGCCGGCAAACGCGGCGCCCATACTGATACTCTGTAAAGACCAGATCTGAAGGGTTGGATGACTAAATGTCACTTCTCCATCCATTCCCTTTCTGAACTCGGATGGTGTGTTTTTGAAGAGTTTCGGTCCATAAAGTAACGGGGGTGTAAAACCAAAACAATTGCACAATCTCACTTCATCCATTGCTGATGTATATACAATGTTGATCTTAGCAGCTTGAAGTAGAAGAATCAATGTAATGGAGGCATTCTACAATGAAAAAATACACAATATTCAAAATTAAACTCAATCCTCTGTGCGAGAAGGAAGCAATTTGCATCTTAATTTCTAACCCTTAATCTCAAAATCACATCGTGAAATCAAATCAGAAAACACACGATGAAAATCAGCAGAACCCACCCTTTATAGTATCAGAAAATCCACTTTGATATCATAAAGTCCATCTTTGTTTTTGTTTTTTATAGCTACATCCATGCTTGTGTGTAAACTGGAATTGTTCCTTGGAACTGGAAAGGAAAAAATGACCACCAGATAATGTGATATCACTACCTGATATCAGTCAGAGTGATGTCACTAAACGCAGAAGCTCTCTTTTATAACCTCAAAGATATCATCTGCTACTATGATAACTATCTGACTTCATTTTCCTCTTTATTAAAATCACTCAAGCTAGTAAACAATTATAAAACAATAAATTAATAAACCACTATGAAACTTCTGACTGAGATATAAATGAACTTGCCCCTTTTTTCCACGTTTTTCTCCCTTATTCTTTAAAATATATCGTCATTATTTTCATATGTATTTTATTATGTCATGAGCTGTATAGACCGTATGTGTGATGTAGTGTTTTTTTGTTACATTAAGTATTACATTACATCAGAATGCCCCCCACACACACAGTACTGTGCAGCAGTTATGGGCACTAAAGGTAAAGTGAAGATGCTTCAAATATATTATTAATTGACTTTATTTATCAATAACTTCTTCCAAACAGTATTTCAGCTACTCTGCAGGTATGTTGGAGAAGTTTCCACACTACTTCGTCTCATTTGCCGTTTTCTGCGTCTTCACGTAATCCCAGTCTGACTCCGTGATGTTGAGATCAGGACTCTTTGGGGGCCAAAACCATCTGTTGCAGGACTCCTTGTTCTTGTTTTTCTTGATCAGAATTGTTATTTTTGGATGTTTGGGGTGTTGTTGTTTATGCTGCAGAATACATTTGGGGTTGGATCAGACAACCTCCCTAAAGGAACTGCATTATGGAGAAGAATCTAAACATATAAAAGTGCTGAAAACTTTTGCACAGCACTGTATTTTATGCCACTGGAACCCCTAAAAATCTCATTTATCCTTTCATATGTGGATATTTGAGCTGTCTGAAAACTTCTGCACATAAAGACAATATACTTTTTTCATAAAAAGTCTCCTAGAGCATTTATAGTACTGCTCACATGAAAAATGATGGTGTTTCTAACTTATCCTGAAAAATACCATATATGGCATGCCTAAGTGACATGTGGTTATTCTACTGTAAAACCATAAATGACAAAGAAAAAACACCAAGGATTAAAGGAATAGTTCAACATTTTGAGAACTAGTTCAGAATAAGAACTGCTCCTTCAAAATAAAACACATTTAAATCTCTTCCTCAGCGTTTTGGGTCGATGTTGATTCGCTCGGCCCGATATCACAAATCACACATTTGCCCGAGTTAAAGCTGATCACATGACACCCTGATGAAGTACGCCGCCGCTCCGCTGCTGTACGATCAATTAACTACAATAAACAAGTATAAATCATATCAATATCCAGTTTGTGTTCGGCTGCTTTATTTTTTCTGTGGTCTGAGCTCTTTCAGCACAAACACACACTGAGTCTGATCCATGGGCTGTGTAGCAGCCATTAATTTTACACAGGCTGGGTTCAGAGAGACAGAGTGAGAGAGAGAGAGAGAGAGAAAGAGAGAGAGAGAGACAGAGAGAGAGAGAGAACAGAGCAGAGAGTGAAGAGAAAAGGGGGAAAAAAGAGAGAGAAAGAGGCTCTCAGCTCATCTTCGGTTTCTCTCTGTTTCAGTCTCGATCCACCCACCCCTGTCTCTCTCTTTCTCTTTCTTTCTTTCTTTCTGCCCCCCCCCCCTCTCTCTCTCCCTCTCTCTCTCTCTGGTGCAGTCTCAGTGATGTATGGCTGCCATCACTGAAAATAATGACTCGTCTGCCCGTAATCTTTTATTTCACTGCAAGGCTGAGGAGGAGGAGGAGTAGAGAGGAAGAAGAGGAGTAGGGGGCAGAAAAGAGGAGGAGGAGGAGGAGGAGGAGGAAGATGTTGTCTTTTATCAGAAAAAAAGGGGGATAAAGAAGAGGAGAGGAAGGAGACACTGTCTCCTACTGTATTCTGAAGATGAAAAGAAAGAAGGCAGAGAAGCGAAGGAGGAAGATAGTGTCATATGTGAAGGAGAAGCGGGAGGAAGAAGAGGAAAAGAGAAGAAGGAGGAAATGAAGAGGGTGCAGATAGTGTATCAGCCTCATGTTAAAACTGCTCTGTGTGTGTTTGATGAATAAAAAGCTGCTGGTGTTTAAATACTGAACAAGCTGATCCCAGACCTGATTTAACACTGAAAACGCTGACTGAGCATGTCTGAATCAAGTCCAGTGCTGCTTTTTTACTCACATTCATCCAATAAAACACATTCAAGTAGAGTCATTTACACCTCTTCTCCTCTTCTTGTTACTATACTTCCACCACAGCTCAACAGGGAAACACTAAGAGGGAATCTGATGGTAAAAAGACAGTAAATGTGTCAGATATCACTTGATATGACTAACTCACACTGCTACAGACCAGGCTATGAAACAGAGCGGTGTGCACTGTGACTGCAGATGCAAACAAACACAGAAAATACCTCAAGTCAAAGTTTACAGCTTGAAGAATTAACATCTAATAAATAATGCAAGAGAGCAAGCGCCCACTCTCAAAACACCAGCAATTACACCCATCCTCTGTAATATGCATCAAACTATTGACTATCACACATACTGTTCCTTTGTTTAATAGCAAATGTATCTTATAATATGACTTTTTTTTTTTTTTTTTTTTTTTGTGAAACTCTTTATGGCTCAGACACATTTTGATAATTTTTTTTCATATTATGAATTGACTGCTGGGAAACTTATATTATATATTATATGAAAAATACCTTGTTTTGGTTTTTTTCTTTTCATATCCCGTACCTCCAGTATCACCTTGTTTATTAACTGCATGTTTAACAGTGTTTGTATGTACGCAGGCTTAAAATGAGACAATCTGATAATTATGTGTTTATAATAAAAAAAAGTGACATCATGAGCCCTCCTTCATATTAATTATATTATAATAACTGATCCTCCAACATTCTACACAGGATAAACAATTTACTATATACGTTATAAAATATGAAAATAAAAAATGATGACCTCATAATAAAATGAAAACATTTATTTTATTGTTGAGACTATAGAATAGAGGGAACCTGACATGACTTCACTTGAGTTTGCTGCTTTATATATAAAATCATTGATTTATAAATGTATACTTATTATTATACTAATTATTATATTACTGAGCCAAAGTGGATCAAAAAACATCATATTTTTTAGTAATCTAATGTATTCTGTGACATAAATATTTTAGAAGTTCTTAAAAGAATTTTAGTGTAACTGTACCTTTAAGTAGCCTTTTTTGGTTGCATTATTACTGTTATAATTTATTATAAACAAGTGTGAATGTAGTCCTCGACCTTCAGGCTGTGTTTATTTAGCCAGAAACTGAACAACCAATCACTTTCCTCTCTGTCTTCTCTTTCCAAAGCGAGCTCGACAAAGTTTGAGCCGCGGCTCGTCGGACTCGTTAACATCCGTCTCCTTCGTTAAGGATCTCTGAACTCGTTAAGGTTCTCCTTCTTAACGAGGCGTCTCCTGACCTTGGACTCGTGGGTTTTTTTTGGCACGGCGGGCTAATGAGCGCGCTCGGAGCGTCCTGTCAGCATATGGAGGGGCCGGCCGGGCGTCCTGGATGAGGACTGAGACTCTGCAGGAAAGAACTGGATCCGTTCCAGATGGACACGTCCTGCCAAAATAAGAAGGCATGAAGAGTTGGCTGGTTTGTCTTGCTTTGTTTGACTTGACTTTGATTTATTTTCTTAAATCTCTCTTTTTTTTCCTACACTATGCTTCATCTTATTGTCTTGGTTTGAGTTTTTATCCTTTTGTCAGTTATATTTTATTGTTTTCTCAATTTTCAAATGTTTCAACCTAGTTTTAGCTTCTTATGGTTTTGTTTTTATCATTTATTTTTAGTCATTAAGCATTGTATTACCTCATCTCATCTTCATTTTGTCACATTCCTTCATGTGGAATCAAATAACACCTCAGAGGTTTTATCCTCGGAGGCAACATTAACGTTCTTCAGCAGAACAGCTTCTTTTTTTTCTTCTTTCCTTTAAGTGTTGACAGGCTGAGTGGAGTCAGTCCATGCACACACACGCCGTATGGTGAGCGAGGACACCAACACACACACACACACACACACACACACAAAACACAGTGTGTGTTGGCAGTTGGCTGTGGTGTTGTGGGCAATTTGGTCAGATCTGGCAGAAGTTGTGCCAACGAGGCTCGGAGCCTGCCGAGACCAGACAGAAACTAATGACCTTCACACACCCGTTACACACCAACCATATGTTTCTGAGTGTGTGTGTGTGAGACTGGGGAGTGTGTGTCTGGCTATTACTATGCTTTGTTTGTGTATCGATGTGTGACGGTGTGTGTCAGTCAGCTTTTTGTTGTTTTTGTTGCTGAATATATTATTATGATAGTACACTACTCCAAAAAAAAGTAAGAGGACACTTATTCACAGTATAACACCGAGTCAGTTCAACTTCAGGGATATCAATCTGTCCATTGAAGAAGCACAACAGGTGCAATGGAGAGGCAAAAGCAAGACACCCCCAAAAAATGGTTTTACACATGGTGACCAAACAATTGGTCTCTGCTTCTCCTTCCTGACTGATTCTTCTTTAGTTTGGTGTTCTGCTAGTATCTTTGTCACTACTGGTGGCATGAGGTAGTACCTGCAGCCCAATCAGGTTGCACAGGTAGTTCAGATCTTCCAAGAGCACGGAGACCGGCTGTTTACACCGGGAGAGCTGGACAGGGATGTAAGAGGGCATCGACCCAGCAGCAGGACGGGTATCTGCTCCTTTGTGCCAGGAGGAACAGGAGGAGCACTGCCAGAGCTCTACAAAATGACCTCCAGCAGGATACTGGTGTGCATGTTTCTGACCAAAATGTCAGAAACAGACTCCGTGAGGGGGGGCATGAGGGCCCCACGTTTGCCAAAGAACACCAGAACAACCATTGGCAGGTCCACCGTTGGCGCTCCCGTTCTCGTCACGGATGAAAGCAGGTTCACACTGAGCACATGTGACAGGCGTCAAAGAGTCTGGAGACACTGTGGTGATCGTTCTGCTGCCTGTAACATCTTCCAGCAGGACCGGTTTGGCGTTGGGTCAGCGACGGTCCGGGCAGGGGAGGTATATATCCTTGGAGGGTCGCACAGAACTCCATGTCATAGCTAACGGTACCCCGAAAATGATCACCATAGACCACCATTGTAAAAGAGACGTCTGTATAACTGTTGACAGGACACCTTCAACTACAGACAAAGTTAATTATGACTCTTTTCTAGTATGAATGTTTGATCCATGATAATAGATTTTAAAATCCGTGATGTCTTAACAATGTAAAGTCTGTGGGCCGAGCAGGTACGAGCCAGTGGGGAAAACACACATATTCAGTTGGCCGCATAACACGGAAGCTAGAAACTTTTTATGGTGTATGCTCCACCCGAGCGATTGTAATCGGACTGAATGGGCACTAGTTTTGGTCCAGTATCCAGCTCTTATACATATTTGCCAACATACATCAGAAACTTGTAGGTAACAACACAAACTGACCAATCACAGCGCTGCGTCACTGTGGTTGTCTCTACAGCTGTAGTCATTTGACAATGGCATTCATCTGCTATATGCTTTATATGCTTTAAGAGCTACATCCCTTCATTCTGAAACTATGACCCCATAACTACTAACATAAATCCTCCATCATCTCCTTTCTGACACACAGTCAAAATCTCTGGACATTCTAATCTTTAAAAATGTAGGATTTAGCACAGATTAAAGATTGGTAAAAAAAATAATGTACTGTTCCCACAGAATGAGCTTCAAAGCTCAAACATAAGATCGCAGAATGATCTAAATGTCTCACCAGATAAAAAGCACACCAACGAACCCTTTTTCAGACTATTTGAACAGTTATTAAACGATGTGCCGGGCTGGGCCAGTAGCAACATCTGGCTTGATGACACTGGCACAGGGAGCCAGATAAGCTCTCCAACACTTGGCCCTGCATTTTCCTCCTTCTTGGTTCAGACTACATCGAACCCCCTTTATTTTCACAGCTTTGAACCACGTGTAAAGGTCAATAAGACTTGGAAAGAAAGCAGGAGTACAAAATAAATAAAGTAGAAGGTAGAAAGGAGAAAGTAAAAGAAAGGAAAGCAGTGTTAGGAAAGTTGCCCCATTTTATTTACAAAATGATAAGTTGTGAAAGTAAAACAATCTCTGGCAGACTAATAGTCACTATTATCACATCAATATTTTCTGTATATAAATTACATTTCCAGACCAGCAGAAAGGCGTCTGACTCAAAACTAAAAAACAGAATTACGACTTACACGCCACATGAATCATACACACCATATGAATTCTAGATATACATTATATATGAAAAAAAAACATTCTTTGTGTAATGACCCTTTAATGGATTAAGATAATCCAGCCATTCACAGATCTTCCAGGAGCTGCAGACTGAACTGACTGACTCCACTAACTTCTTATTAACAGAATCTGCTTTCTGACAGCTAAACACTCACACTGAGTGTGTGTGTGTGTGTGTGTGTGTGTGTGTGTGTGTGTGTGTGTGTGTGTGTGTGTGTGTGTGTGTGTGTGTGTGTGTGTGTGTGTGTCTTTGTGTGTGTGTGTGTGTGTGTCTTTGTGTATTTATGTGGTTCTCTCTCTCTGTCTCTGATCAATACATCTTGTCAGACAGCGGTTGATAGATTATTGATTGTAATCAGCCTGTCTTCTGTGTGTGCAGACAGCCTCTAATTCTTCTGTCAATCTGCGCAGCCACTCATCTCACACACACACGTACTTATTCCCAAGCGAGCACTGCTGCAATAATTCAGTTTCAAGCATGTTTTTTTTTGTATTTCTTTCTCAGAAAATAAACTTAAAAAATTGTATATTGTCCAATATCCTCCTGACACAAATCCAACTAACTCATGAAATAAAATATCTTTTTACAGCCAATGAATCTCCCTTAAACAACCTTATACATCAACCTTTAATCTAGCAGAAATGACCTTAAATTTCCTTGAAACGTCCTCAAACATTCTCAAATCTCCCTGAAACATCATCAAGTCTCACAGAAATATCCTTACCAATCTTCTTAAAACTTCTTTAAACCTCCATGAAACATTCTCAAATGTCTCAAATGCATCCTTAAATGTCCTGGAAACCCCCTTAAATCTCCCTGAAACATCCTCAAATATCACAGAAATTTCCTTGAAACATCCTTGAATCTCCCTGAAATATTCTTAAACCTCATTGAAACATCACTGAATCTCCTTGAATCTCCCTCAAATCTCTACAACACCTGAAACATCCTTAAATCTCCACAAAGCATCCACAAAACTCCTGAAATTTCTCTTAAATCCAATCAGTCTGCCAGTCAATCAGTCAACAACCTGCCACCATGGACACAAATCTATCAGCTGAATTGGTGTAGACACAATCAGCCTCATGGATCAGCCATGATTGTTGAGTCCTGCTGAAACAGACATGAACAAAGCTGAGCCTCCAACATGGCCGTCACAGCCAGAGCAGGAGGGCACCTGGGTGGGGCCTGCCGGTGGGTGTTCCTTCACCTCGGAGCCCTTTAATAGACAAGCTGCTTTAATTCTGGGTCTCTGTAGAATCCATTAAAGTCAATCTGTGATATCCATTACCATCTCATCAACACTCCACATTTACATAAACACGCATAATTAAGCAGAGCGGCCAAGAGGATTCTGAAGCTCTGATTACAGACAAAGAGCAGGATGCGCTCTTTATTTATTTGTTTATTTACAACTTTATCCAATCAGAGCGCAGTTTATAGTCGGGGGTGACAACTGAAGCAGCGCAGAGACGTAGCAAACACACACACACACACACACACACACAAATACACACTTTAGGTAGAGCTGTAAGCCTTCCTCCACCTCCATTTCATCACTCTCTCTCTCCCACTTACCCCCTCTCTCTCTCTCTCTCTCTCTGGGTATTCAATCTTCATTCGTCGCTGCCACTGATGTGTGGAGAAAGAGAATGAGCTACAGGACCAGTGTGTGAGAGTGCCCGTGTGTGTGTCTGTGTGTGCTGAATATCAATGCTTCTACTGGCTGACTGGTATTTTCCATTTAACCACTTCTGGATTTTTTTTTTTTTTTTTTTTTGCACATGCTCGACAGGCCAGACTAGAGTACAAGCGAAAATTCAATGCAACCTGACCCAGACAGCAAAGCAGGTGACATTCCTCATGTCATCTTTCAGCTGTGGGTATGTGCCGTTATTAAGCTTGTTGTCTGAGGTAGGATGTAAGGTTGAAAAAGCAGCCTAGTATCCTGGAAGCTAAGGGTTTAACACAAGGCTACTATCTGTATCTGCTTATGTTCCGAAAATATCTATATTCAGATATAAGGTCAGCATATAAGTCAATTATGAAAGTAGTAAAATATGCTAGTGGAAGAATATAGATCAGAAATACATTGGACAAACTGGAGCATGTGTGTATAATTGGCGGAAGCCAAGATATAAATGTAAAGCTGGTCTGTGGTGGTTCTTTTCTTTTTTTTTCTCTTTTAAAGAAAAATCGGGCCATTACAGCTCATGGGGCCCTGTTGCATAATGTTTTAAAAAGCAGATTGTGCATGCAGTGGGGGGAGGTCCATGTGAAATTAACCAGTTAGGCCAGTTTTCATCTACTGTCAAGTCGCACGAGCTGCCAAGCTTCATTATCAGTAAACATAAGTACACCTCGGTGTTCTTAGCCCATTAACATTCTGGCACATCGTTCATCATGAAAAGTCACGCTGCTTCAGCTAGTAGTAGTATCTGTTCACATTGTACATACAACATTCACCTAGAGTTTAGATATCTATAAGAACAGAGTTATAATCTATAAAACCTGACAAGCTGAAATAGTCATCCAACAGGTGATTGTAAAATCAAAATAAATGCAGTGAAAAACTCACAATGCTGTATAGGGCAATCATAGTACCCCCTTAAAGTGATACTGATACCAACTCGGTACTTCATTCGATACCCATTCCACATTTAGGTCTCTGTCTTTTATCTGGTGTAACAGGCGTGTAGTGTTGCCACACTTTAAAGCGTTTAGGTGGCATCTTGGCTGCTGAACAGCTAAGCGTGCTAACTGAAATACACAACGACTTCACCACCACAGACGGGTTGTAGCTGCTGTGGCAGTGGACCAATCACGTCGCATTAACGCTTGCACTGATTGGCTGTGAGCAAGTCCATACAAATAGTTATATTTTCTAGCTCTGGGTAAAAAAAGGATTGATTGCAGGTATCGTTTGACGGGAGATGTTTCGATACCTGATATCGATTTATTTCAGTCGATACTTTAAAGGTATTGAGTACCGATACCCAGCCTTACTGCTGTATACTTGGATGTAGTGACTAACAACAGCCAAGGCAAGAGGACACAAAGCAAAAGCTGAAAAACTGACTGTTCAACCCATCATCAAAAATGTCCTCTAGGTGTATTGAAATCGACTTTGGATTAGTAGCCAGTAACTAAGGTGCTGATGTAAAAATGTCTAATTGGGGACACGGACAAGAACATCAATGTCGTTGTGATTTATCAGAACAATGAGACATGAAGTCACAACTATACAAAGCAGGCAAACTCCAGAGTTTTACAAATACATAAAGCCAGACATCGTTGGCTTAGCAATTATAAAAGACACACTCGGAGTGTCTTGCACGCCCTTAAGGAAGCATGAAGATTAGGAATCGAAGAGGTCCCAGGACTGACCTCTGAGGAACTCCACAGGTCAGAGGAGAAAAATCACATTTTACACTTCTTAACACACAAGTAATCCATCACCAACAATAATCAATCCCTCTGTTCTCTGTTGCCTGTGACACTGGACAATTGGTTTATGGACATTTCACTACTTCTGTTGTAATTGATTCTCTCCGTTTTCACGTCCTTGTTAGGGTTAGATTGAAACCAACAACGTTAAGGTACACAGACACAGCTTAGCACGTAGACAGATAGCTAGATATATTTCTTTTTGTCCTTGAAACCAATAGATAAAAAGGTCCACTGCAGAAAATAACAGCCTCTCATCTTCCTCTTTCTTTTGTCTTCCACTGCTCAACTAATTTACATTCCAGGACGTTCTCTGTTGTCACATAGTGTGATTGATACATTAAATCGCATTCTGTGTGTGGTTGTGTGTGTGTGTGTGTGCGTGTGTCGCACCTAGAGACGTCCTGACTTTCATGTCATACATTAGCATTAGCATCGACAGCAGAATCCCCATTAACATCTGCACAAATATTAGCATCTCCTCTGTGACTACAGCTCGGTGTCCTTCAGAGGAGATGTCAGTTCTCCTTCGCTCACATCTGCATCTATTTAAACTCAATACGTGTGTTTCCATCCACCTGGGTTTATGCACATCATTTCCAGTTTGTACATTAAAAAATACTCTAAGAAAATGCTGGAAATTAGGTGGGGAAAAATAGATTGATGGAAGCAAAATGTGTGGGAGTGCATAGGAAAGAGATTTAATGAACAAAATGCTAATTAAGCATGTAACTTAAACATCAGTCAAGCTTCCACTGCAGAGATGCCACTTGGTTCTTTATCCTTTGAGGTTTTGACTGTCACTCTTTAAGTACATCATCTTGTTATGCACTCTTATTCTGTATGGTTTAGTAAGTAAGTAAGTATGTAAGTACGCAAGTCAGTAAGAAGATAAGTAAGTAGGAAGGTAAGGTAGTAGGTTAGTAAGTAGGTGAGTACATAAGTAAACAGGTAAGTAAGCAGGTAAGTAAGTAGGTAAGTAAGTACATAAGTAAGTAAGTAAGTAAGAAGGAAAGTAAGTAGGTACGTAAGTAAGTACATAAGTAAGTAAGTAAGAAGGAAAGTAAGTAGGTACGTAAGTAAGTACGTAAGTAAGTATGTAAGTACGTATGTAAGTAAGTACGTAATTTAGTAAGAAGGTAAGTAGGTAGGAAGGTAAGTTAGTAGGTAAGTAAGTAGGTCAATACTTAGGTAAGTAAGTACATAAGTAAGTAAGAGGGAAAGTAAGTAGGTAGGTAAGTAAGTACGGAAGTAAGTAGGTAAGTAAGTAGGTATGTAAGTACGTAAGTAAGTAAGTAAGAAGGTAAGTAAGTTAGTAGGTAAGTAAGTACGCAAGTTAGGAAGAAGGTAAGTAATTAGGAAGGTAAGTTAGTAGGTAAGTACGTAAGTAAGCAGGTAAGTAAGTATGTAAGTAGGTAAGTAAGAAGGAAAGTAAGTAAGCAGATAAGTAAGTAAGGTAGGTACGTTAGGTTAGGTAGGTAAATAAGTAAGCAGGTAAGTAAGTAAATAGGTAAGTAAGTAGTTAAGTAAGTAAATAAGTAAATAAGTAGGAAGGTAAGTAAGTAGGTAAGTAAGTGTATAGGTGGGTAAGTAAGGAAGTAAGTAGGTAAGAAAGTAAGTAAGCGAGTTAGTAAGTAAGTACGTAAGTAAGTAAGTCAGTAGGTAGGTAAGTATGTAAATAAGAAAGTAAGTAAGTAGGTGGGTTAGTAAGGTAGTAAGTACGTAAGTAGGTAAGTATTTAAGTAACAAAATAAGTAAGTAGGTGGGTTAGTAAGGTAGTAAGTACGTAAGTAGGTAAGTATTTAAGTAACAAAATAAGTAAGTAGGTGGGTTAGTAAGGTAGTTAGTATGTAAGTAGGTGAGTATGTAAATAAGAAAGTAAGTAAGTAGGTGGGTTAGTAAGTAAGTAAGTATGTTGTATATTTTAAAAAGTAATCAAGTAGGTAGGTAGGTAGGTAGGTAGGTAGGTAGGTAGGTAGGTAGGTAGGTAGGTAGGTAGGTAGGTAGGTAGGTAGGTAGGTAGGTAGGTAGAAGGCAATTAAATCGTCACAGCAGCCAGATACATTAAATTACAGATGATATCAAGTACACAATCACAGCCACTATAATGAATAAGCAGAAAGACTAAAGAACGGATAGGAGGGGTTATTGACTCATAGTACATGGTTAGAAATAAATGACCAGATCAACGCAGTGCTAAAGTGCTGAAGATGAATAACATCCAGATACAGTCAAATATTCCAGTGTAGAATAAACCAATTGATTATAATAATAGATAAATAAAAAGTTTCATTCATACCTTATACATACATATACTATAGCACGAGAACCATGATCTATATTTCATATGTTTTCATATTGCACAGTGAACATCCCCAGCAGGATGACTATAAAATAATCATCTTTACATGTAATTTATGTTTCATACCCTTTTTCCTCCCCTCTTTTCTTTCTCTTTGTTTAATAAGTGCGTCAGACAGATGAAGTGAAAATCAAAGTAAAAAGCAGACAAACCAAAGCCTTTCTGTCTTCACGTCTCTCTTCACGCTTTTTTCTCTCCGCTTGTTTACACAGTCGTAATATTAATAGAATCATTTGTGTAAACTGTAAACAAAAGAAACGGTGTAATCCTCAGCTGCTCTGGCCTTGCTGAAGCTTTTAGTGTTTTATTGAATGGAAACATGAAAAACATTGTTCCTACTCTTCCTTGGGGGGGAGGGTGGGGGTGCTCAGACAGCAGAGGAGAAACTTTATGTTTTCAGTTGTGCTGTTTTTCACTTTTACACTTCTGAGGCCTGTTTTTTTTTTTTTTTTTAAACCGAGTTAACTGCGCCGATTCTCCATCTCTCTGCCGATCTGTTCAAGTAAATCAGGATAAATGAGCGCCGGCCAGCGTGCCTTTAAACGCACCTCTTTCTTTGAATTCTAATCAGAGCTGTCGGACACTGAGACTCAGAGGTTAAATGAAGTCTGTTTGTGGTTGAATGTGATCATGAAATTGTACCACAGAAACTATGATTCACATAATGGATCGTATCATTCTATTAGATGATAAAAAAAACTGATGTCAGATGAGCTACAATGTCCACAATCCTCATTCTGTGTAACATTCAGGTGAAGCCAACGCGAGGTTTAGTTAGACAGGCTGAACACGTCCTCTTCCTCCTGTCTGTACCTTTTTTTTTTTCTTCTTCTTCCTTTCTTTCTTTTGAATCTCAGCAGCTTCTCTTACTGTCGACCCTTGTAGGACATGAAGCTCTGTGCTGGGTTTTCAAACACGAACCATAAAACACAGTTCAGGAGACACACATCATCTGCCTCATAAAACACAGCAGTGTGTGTCGCACTGATCCACCCTGCCTGTGTCCACGCCCTCTTACTGTCCTCCAACCTGCACACACACACACACACACACACACACACACACATATACTGAACAGTATGTGATCAGCTTCAATACAGCTTCTTTACACTATAACTACTTTTATTGGACGATATATTGTCTCAGAAATAATCGCGATAAACGATATTATCCTCATTTGAAGATCATTGTATACCACTGATATAATGATCATATAATAGTATAATAATGTAAGGGGGTGGGGGGTGGGATTGAAGAGTGGGTGCTACACTTGTGTAAAAACACAGACTGCCATTATGGTTGAGGACAGAGTTATTTAGAGTCGATATATAGACATGCTGATAATTACGTTATTGTACGATAAGTCGATGACGTCATTATTGTGACAGGCCTAACAGTTATTAGCAGTTGTACTTGTAAGCAGGTAAGGATATTCTAGGTGTTTATTAATGTACAGCAATCATATCTTCTGCTATGAAGACATATTTGATATCATTACAACTGTATTGTACTACATATTGTCATTTATTATGTGTATACTGTACTGTAGGCCCACAGGAGGAGTTGTAGTCTGTAGTCTGTAGTAGAAGCACTTAGTGAAGTATCTTTATATTCATTTTTTGGGGCACTTTTGCCTGTTTTTATTGGATGATTAGTGGTGAAGAGGCTGAAAACAAGGGGAGAGAGAAATGGGTATGACATGCACCAAAGGACTCGAACCAGAGATGCTGCAGGTATGTGAAATGAGCTGTAACTACTGGGCAAGCAGGCTGCTCCACTGCCTCTTTATTCTTTTGTAAAGCAGAAGAATTACTTTTGCTTTAGAGTCACTCCTCTGCATCACAATGACAAATGTCAATTTCTGCTGAAAATACTCGCTTTCTACTTAGTTTATCTGCAGTTTTCTCATGTTTCTACTTACTTACTATTCCACTATGCAGCCACAAACTGAAAGTTACTCACATATCTACTCAGTCCCACAAAAATAGTTTGAAGCTTTACTAAGTGTTCCAGCTCTGTGAGCAGGCAGCAGTAATCCTTCTTTATACATAGCCGGAAGGGATCTCACAAACATAAAATCTTTCCTATAGCGTCCACACGGTCACGGAGGCTGGACTGGATCACACTAACAATCAGGCAACCCTCTATCCTTCAATAATAAGATTTATACATCTGACCTTTACATTACAATGCCAGCAGGAGCACTTAACCCGTGATAACCTTCAGTGTCTCTTCTATTGACTGTTCAAGAAAAAAACAACTGTTTATATCAATGTCAAAAAAATGCACAAATAATCCAGAATGATTTAACCCTTTACATGCTGTTCATATTCTACACCCACACAGTATGTTCTGGGTCGATTTTGACCTGGTCTAAGAATTATCTATACCAAATTTTGAATCACTGACTGATCAATAAATGTGTGATTAAACCTTGATTCATAGGACTATTTATTGATTCATGGACAAACATTTGTAGCATCTATACAAAAGTATAACATTTAAAATATTTTCGTTTTTGTGTATTTTGGGCCACTTTATGAAAAGTCATCACATTTCAGAGTAAAATACATTTGGGGTGTTTTTTTTAAGGCTGTCAAATATCAAAACTGGTCAAATTTGACTTTCACAGTATGTAAGGGGTTAATATTGTAGAGTAGCGCCGACAGAAGAAGAAGAGAGGACGTGATTGTATCGATGTCTCGCCTCCTCTTAAAATCGACACATGCAGGTATGGGGATAGTTTACTGGCCTGTGAGTAAAGTCAGAGCACGGCCATGTCTTCCAGGAGCCTTAATACAAGAGGACTTATGAGCCAGAAGTGCGTTCACGTATTGATTGACAGCTGTGACCTCCCACCCCCTGACTCTGGCCTTCTCTAATAGGTTAGGAGTTTGCCCAAAAAAGTAAGATTCTGGATTTTGTCATGGTTTCATTCAGATGTTTTTTTCCCCCAAGTCATTCCCTTCATATAATACATAGTATACAACATATGGGGTAACTGTAATCAGTCTCCCCTGTTCATTCTAGCTGTGAAGTGATCGGTTCCAAGCTCAGACTGCAGTTCATTAAGAGCCTTTGTTGGAAAGAGAGTGAAAGGATCAGGAGAACAAAAGAGAGACTTGAGCACCTGACACACACACACACACACACACACACACACACACACACACACACACACACACACACACACACACACACACACACACACACACACACACACACACACACACACACACACACACACACACGATTCAATCAGTGCACTCCCATATGGGGTAATCTAATGTGTGTGTGTCCACTTCTGCGTCACACCTGCATTAAGTTAAATGTTTTATATACTGAGTCAAATGAAAATCATCTTTCAAAATCTTGAAATATTTCATGAATTTCAAATGATGTACCTTTTTTATCTAAGCGGCTGCTTCGATTAATATAATAACATTGAATCGGTGTGTTTGTCAGTTCCAGAGAGTCTCCACAGAAACTGTTAAACTTCCTTTAAATGTTCTTCTTTCTCCACACTGGAGACACAGAAGAGGAGAAAATCCAAGGTGAAATGTAGAAAGCGTAATAAAATAACTGCTAAAAAATGTCTTTATTCCACTTTCCTCCAATCTCTTGCTGCACCTTTTGTTCCGAAGTGACTATTAAACCGACAGAACGGATGAAGCAAACATGCTGCTGTTGCCTGAGGCTTCGCACACACACACACACACACACACACACACACACACACACACACAAAAAAAAAGCTGGTCTTTCTCATACGCTTTGTTTCACCGCTCCTCGGCCCTCTGGAGGGTTTCTCTCCTACAGAAAAAATACTGACTGAAGCAACATTTGCTGTGATTTAACTTTTTTTTTTTTTTTTAAATAATCAGAACAAAAGAAAGCACTGACTGTAATTTGCGTCAAATATTTAACATTTAAAGTTTCACAGCACAGAGGAAAGAGGAGGAAAATGAGCAGCTTGTAGGTCACATTAAAACCAGATAGAGGAGAAAAAAAAGCCTAAGTGTTAAATACAAGAAAGGACTGAAAGCAGATATTTGCACACAATAAACTTTAGAACTGTACAAACAGACCATTAGAAGTAGCAATCCTCTATTCAATAATTAAATTAAAGCAAATCAATGTCATTAGTACGATGAGTTCAGGTGCAGGAAGTAAAAAAACAACATCCTAGTGATTTATTGAATACATTAACTAATAACACCTCACGGTACAGCTCGGCGCTACGCTTCCACTAACACGTGTACTCGTGCTATAACATAATAACTATTGTCTGCCGGTGCCGCAGGTGCAGATGGTGGGAGATCCTCCAGAGGGGTTCAGGGGGTCGGGCTCACTTGGCGTTCCCAGGAACCTACTGCCCTGCTGGGCTTGGGAGGCCAGACAGCCCCCCTGCTGTCCCTGGAGCTCCACCAACACAAACATACACACAGTTTTACATCCCACTGTGTTATTAAGATTCTCTCTGAAAGCTATGTATCGAAGCCAAACAGTAGTTGTGATGTAGCGGACAGATCAACATTGTATAGTATGGTACTATAAAGAACAGTATAGGATAATATAGTCCTGCATTGTAAATAAAGTATGGTATAATTAAGTATAGTATAATGTAGTGTAATATATAGTGCAGATGGTTGGAGAGCCTCCAGAGGGTTCTGGGGGCTTGGCCTGCTCAGTGTGCTGAGAGTTTGCTGCCCTGCTGGGCTTTGTAAGTCCAGAACCCCCCCCCACTTCTGTCCCTGGAGCTCCTCACACACAATACACACACACACACACACACACACACACACACACACACACACACACACTGAATGTGACTCATAATAATGCAGCTCATGCACAGAGTAAGAAATTAATCCTGTGCACACAGTGAAGTCAGCAGCTTACACACACACACACACACACACACACACACACACACACACACACACACACACACACACACACTGTATTTCTGAAGCCTTTTTTTATTTAAATTCACTAATTAAATTATAATTTACATGAGATTAGAGTCTTATGGAGGTTCAACACGGTTTAAGGACATTTTTAGAGAGCTGCCACCCCGCCCCTATTGTTATAACACACACACTCACACCCACACACACTTACCCACACACACACACAGGCAAACAAAGTCAAGTCAACAGTTAATCCCTTATATATATATATACACACACAAACACACACACACACACACACACACACACACACACACACACACACACACACACACACACAGTGACAGCAGTGGTGTTGGAGGGAGTGTCAGCGTTTATAAAAGACTGAACAGATGTCGATTGTCCAGCTGCCTCCTTCTGCTGTGTGTGTGTGTGTGTGTGTGTGTGTGTGTGTGTGTGTGTGTGTGTGTGTGTGTGTGTGTGTGTGTGTGTGTGTGTGTGTGTGTGTGTGTGTGTGTGTGTGTGTGTGTGTGTGTGTGTGTGTTCTTGTTTTACATCTTTGTGAAGATCAGTTTGAGTTTGAGGACATTTTGTCCGGTCCTCACCTTTTCAAAAGGGCTGTTTTAAGGGTTAAAACCTGGTTTTAGGGGTTGAGGTCAAATTAGTGGGAGGGTTGGTTGGTAATGTAGGCTAAAGGAGCCTTCCCCTAAATTTATGGCTGCCTATTGTGCATCCTACACTGCATTCTTGTGACATTAAGACAATGAAAATGTCTGTGATGTAGCCCTAAAGTCAGCAACGACCTGACCAGGCTCACAGGACTTGATGGAATAGCAGTAGAATAATGTTACATCATCTGCATGCTGTCTGTGGTACGGAGGTTAAAAAGAGGTAAAGTAATTCATGTGGGTATAACTGAGACCGAGAGGAGATAAAGTTAGCGCGTTTGAAGTAAAACACACACACAGAACTGCTCACAGACTATTTTCCTCTGTTGTTTTGTTTCAGATATAAATGAAGCACAACTGAAACTTATTAAAAAGTTGAATGAAAGCATTTTTCCACAGAGCCGCTGCAGGCGGACGCTCCCTATTTTACAACACAGAGAGAGAAAAAAAAGAAGAAACACTTGTTTGACTAACAAGCTCAAATAAAAAATCCATCGTCTCTGTGAAAATAACCTTTTACTGCATTTTGAAATGATTACAGATGAACTAATTAGCGTACTTCTGAAGCCAGTATAAATCAGTCAATCGGAGCAGGGGTCTGGTTTGCTGTGATTTCATTAAATGGTGCCTCTGTGTTCTTTTCTGATCTACAGTCAATGCTCTTTGATTTGGGTTTAAAGGTTCTTCATACATGGGTGTTTCAGTGACTCTGGGTTTGATGTGGTCAGGTTCAAGGTGTGTGGAGACGTACTGCGTTAATGGACTGCAGGCAGAATACATTAGGAAGAAGGTGTAATGCTGAATCAGCCTTTTGCCGCCAAAGATAGTTTATTAGATGAGGGAACACCACTCTGTATGTTTGGATGTTTGAACAAATGGGCCGACTGGTTCTTTTTTGGCCAGCTATGAAAAAACCGACAGAGTGAGGAGTCTTTTTCTTTTTCTTTTTTTTTACATCAACACTCAATAACAGACGAGTAGCTCAACCAATGTTCAGTGTAAATAGCTGACAGCAGTTGGATAGAATCGAGAGTTAAACTAAATGTAATAAATCACTTTAAGCTGATCAACCTTAAAATCTGTAATTGAAGACCTGCAGGATTCAGGAGTGAAGCAGTCTCATTCTTTTCATACAGTAACCGGATAAGATTGCGATGCGCTCGGCAAAATAACCCCAATATGTGTCAAGCTTGCAATACCGGTCAGAAAAAAGACACTATTAGATATATCCTCCTTAAATCGTTCAATCCCAGCAGCTGTCGAGGATGATAAAGTGCAGCACACATTAGCAAGTATAAAACGCACATTAAAAAACACCTGCTACTACTGTTTACTATGGAAGCCCACGCACAGCACTTCATCACCTCATCATACACCAGTGGGTTTCCTAGCATCTGATATAATGAAATCTCAGTTTGAACACCTGCAACTAGCGAAACATTTCATTATCACTGAATTCATTTCTTATTTATTTCACCATTAATAACTGGTTGATTTTTTTGTGTAGCATTTTCATATATAGATTCGATTTTCAGATTGAACTTGTACTGTTCGTTAAATGTGTATATGTGTAGCTCCGGATACACACACACACATGTTGTCCTAGGTCAGTTATGGGGACGTTACATAGATTTACATTCATTTCCGTGGAGGCTTACCCTAATCCTAACCGACACACAAAATCAGCATTTCACCAACTGTGGACTTAGCTTTTGTCCCCTGCTGGACAGGCCATCCCCCTTGACACCAATACACCCCCCCCCCCCCCCCCCCCCCCCCCCCCACACACACACACACACACACACACACACGCAATATCGTCCTAGGTTACTTATGGAGACATTACATAAACTCAAACGTATCTTCATTTCCTGGAGACTTAACCCTAACCTTATCCACTGATCCAAAAATCTACCTTTTACCAATTGGTGACACAGCTTTTGTTCCCCCCACTCCACCCCGACACACACACACACACACACACACACTCAGATGAAAGGGTGAAATCAGAGGACCGCAGCTGAAAGTGACAAAGAGAGGTAATTGTGCTATTGTGCTTCAAATCATGTGAAATTACACACTCATTCACACACACACACTCGGTCAGCTGAGTCCAGTGAAACACTGAATTACACAATAACCTGACAAAAGACTAATGACATACCGTCTTAAGTCAGCAAAACACACATCAACACTGAAATATAAACGTCGGGGATACTTGACAAAACTCTGCTTTTTAAGAAAAATAATAAACAAAATGGAGAATGTTAGAAAATTAAATATGTGGAATTTATCATAGAGTGTAATCTTTGTCTTTTCAATAATCAGCACTTTCACACAAAAACGAAAAGTTTCCCCTCAGGTCATTGTCTGTTGATAAATTAAACATGGAGAACAGAAACTATAGAGATGGGAGAAGCTCCTCCTCAGAACTGAAGACATATTTTTGGATAAGAGATGAAATATATCTTCAAGAATCCTGATAATCCTTATCTGAGAAATAACCCTGGTTTCATCATCACAATAATAAGGGGGACACTCCTGCGTTCAGATCATTCAGCTAAAATAAAAAGTTTAGCATCATTTCTAATCCATTCAAACATTAACATTCACATTTATTTAAATAAACTCACTTCTCTAAGAGGAACAGTCAGTTTATTAGTGGATAGTGGCGGCAGTAGTCTTTGTTGTAGGAAGCCCCATCTGCTGTGTGTGTGTGTGAGTCAAAAAGCCAACAATGACCTCCTCCTCAGCCCCTTCTTCTATCCCACTACATCTGCCACGACCCCCTCGCTGTGTGTGACTAACAGCACTGTATGAAGTCACAAGTGTGTGTGCGCGTGTGTGTGGGACAGATGGGGCGATGAGTGTGGATTGTCATGGAGATGAGGGTAAACTCCTTTCAGTGGGCACAAGCACACACACAGACACGCACACACACACACACACACACACACACACACACACACACACACACACACACACACACACGTCTTTATTTCAGCTTGTCTGTTATCTTGTCTCTAAACACAGGTACTTTCATTTCTCTCCACACAATTAACACAAACTACAATTTTGCATTTAATTAATTACTATTAGTCTCCATTCAAATGCACCAGACGTTTAAAGCAAATTTCTGTCTTTAAATCTCTTCTAATCCAAATGAATCCTGATCTGTTTGAGTGAAGTCCTCTGAAAGACAGGGATCACATGTAACCGTGAACTTTGTCTGAACCCTATCCTTAGACGATACCTGCCCTTTTACGTCTTTCTGTTCAGTTTTTCAGGTGGAGTGGAGCACTGTAGCGGTGAGTGGCTGCGGAACATGAATATTTTATCTATAGTACTTTCCCCTCTGCTGAGAGTAAAAACACACCGGGATTTAAAATGGCAACATTTGGCAAAAACAGCCGCAATCAGGGGACTGGCTCGGGGGGGGTGAAGTGAATCCATGCAGGTTTAATTTTGGTTTTGACTCACAGATTTGCACCGTTGACCAATAGCAAGCTGTCTTTATAGTGCTGACCTTTGAGAGGACAGAGAGCTACAGACCCTATACTATACTATTACTACTACTACTATACTGACCCTTTATGCAGCTGCTCAGTTCAGCCTCTGTCTGAAACAGGCTGTTTTGGCTCCTGTCTCTTTAAGAGCTGGAACTGGAACAGTGGAAAACGTAAATAACATTTAGCAACGACCTTAGCAACCAAGGCTACAGAACAGCATGCACAGTAGATCAGCAGTCAATATAGACCCACCTAGTTTGCAAGGATTAGCAAAGAAATGTTGTTTTGTTTTGTTTTTTCATTATTTTGTGTTTGCATTCAGTTTTTTCATGAAGAAATGTTTTAACACTAGAACACAGGGTCATTTTTACCCCCCTGGTGTTTATACAATGGGAGTATTAATCATCTAGCAAATTAAATAGTTATTAAAATATGTCAATTATTCAGTTGTTTGTTTGTTATAGGCTACAGTTTATTGATGCATTTTGAAAGTGCTTGACCTTTTTGATCTGTAATGCAAATGTAAAATGAATAAATAGTGTGTTTCTTTATTCCCAGCAGTGTAATTAACACATGTATCCAAAAGTTTAGCTTCTACTTAACATTCTTCTTCTACAATAATTCAATAATTTAAATGTGTTAATTATAAGCCTGACCTAATTTACAGTTTATTGATGGATTTTAAAATGTATTTCACTTTTTTGATTCTGAAATGACAAAGCCTGAAGCAATTGTAAAATGAAAAAAAAAACCCATAAGCTGCATTTTAAATAGTTATTTCATTAAGTCTTACTTATTAATTTAAAAAACAGAATGAAAATGAACTCAACAAGAAATGTTGCAGCAGGGGGTAAAAATGACCCCCCCGGCAGTTCCAGGGGGTGTTGGAATATTGATGCTGCTGCTCAGTAGAGAACATTTAGTCTGAAAAGTGGATGTAAATGTTTTGACTTGAGCTCTAAATATAAAAGCTATTCCTTCTACTGACTTCAGTGCTTAAGGTTATATATAGCATGTCACGGAGTCATTAACGTCTGCTGTAGTTAAACATACTTAACTTACTGTGTTCTGCAACGCTAAATAAATCATCATAGTTAAAGTATTCCATTGACAATAATGTAAATATCATGTAAAGGCAGTGACTCGTGAATACACGTATCTGCGAGAATGAGGACGAAGAAAGCGAAAGCTGAAACATGCTCTCCTTCTTCTATCATTAACAAGATGATTTTTTATCTTTAGAGACCGCTGACTTATAGACACTTGGACTGCTTCGCTTATTCACTTTGCTGCTGCTTCACATCAAACAACCTGAGCATCAGAGAAAAGGTCACTTATAATATCTACGGTTCATTTTCATATCGCTGTGTGGCAGCATTTCAGGACTGATTCTACCAGTCATCTGTTCTGATTCGCTGAGAAACACCCACCAGCCATGTTGCGGTGTGTCACACAGGGTAAGTCATACAGAAGAAGCAGTCCTGGTACAGTAGCCAGTATGTGCGTCAACCTGCAATCACTTAACATTGGGAATGGAGGGGGGGTGGGGTACATCCAATCTCTCTATCCTATCCAAATGACCCTTTTCCTTCTTTACGCAACTACATCCATCACTTAGAATACCTTCAGGGCGACACTGTACCATCCTCACCATTTATATAACTCATCACATTTGAACTACTTGGTGGGGCGCCTGTGGCTCAGGAAGTAGAGCGGGTCTTCTGCTAATCGGAAGGTCACTGGTTTGATTCAGATTCATCGTATGAAAATGTGCGAATGAGTGAATATTAGCATATGTTGTAGAGTGCTTCAAGAGGTCGGTAGAATAAAAAGCCCATATACTTGCAGTACATTTACTGTTTAGTACAAACACACACAAAAGCCACAAGTACTTGAGGCGAAGCACCATTTCCAGCATTGCTTGCCACTTGAACGTCTCCTTATTTGTGCAGAGCTTAGTTCTTTTTCTGTTTTAACCTTGTATATCAAGACTTTTTGAGCCAATGACAAGGCCGCTCTCTACAGCATAAAGATCTGGATAACAAGCTCATTCTGTTCATTACAACTTTTACCTTGATGACACAGTAACACAGTATGTCTAGTTTATCTGGTCCCCTAATAGAAGTACTGTCACAGCTAAATTTGGTATTTCTGACATCAAACTTTCTTATGTTACTATTGGCTGACATTTCTGTGAATGGAACTTCACAACCTACAATTGGAGTGGAATAAGAAGCCAATGTTATTATGGCAATTAGAGGCAGTCTATTATGGTAGTGATCAAATCTTGCATTTACTCATGTAAAGGTGGCGTTCTTCGAGTTTGCACCTTGGTGACATAAACCTATACCTTTACATTTTGTCGTCTGTTGAAAATGTAACCTGTATACATTGAGATATCTCACTCTGGACCAAAGAATTGGATGGATTAAAAGACTGTTGGACAGACATGCACTGACTCGTTGACTAAAGATTGACAGGTACTTCTTAATAATACATTTTAAAGGCAGGAATCAGCTCTGGCAATGCCTCCGTCACCCGATGTGAGTGTCTATCAAACAGAAACATGAGAGAAGCTGCTGGGTAAAACGGAGCCTGGACTGCAGCCAGTCAACCGTCAGGATGGGAGGACGATGCTTTCGGATGCCAAGACTGCTTGGAAAGCCTTGTTAGCAGGAGTGGGGCAGGAAAAAAAAAAATCAATATAGCAACATATCGCAAAGTAAGTAAGTAACTTTATTTATATAACACCTTTCAAGAGCAGAGATGTCGCAAAGTGCTTTACCGAGGAAATAAAGCATAAAACGTAGAGACATAAAACACTGTAAATAAACTGAAAAATTACACAGAGGCAAGACTGAATAAATGGATCTTGAGCTGCCGTCCACAGATCATAAATCCAATTGGAGAGAGTTCCAAAGTTTCTAAGCCAGGACCTCAAAAACACAGTCTCCTTTGGTTTTAAGCCTAGTTCAAGGAACAACCAGCAAACCCTGATTAGAAGACCTTGGAGACCTGCTTTTGACATGGGACTAGAGTAGATCTGTAATTTAGGCAGATGCCAGAACAAGAACTTTGAAGTTCTGAGCTTGTTCGGGAGCCAGTGAAAAGCGATCAGAACCTGTGTCACGTGAGAACTTTTGGAGGACCTGGTCAAGAGTTTAGCAAGAGGCACAAACTAAGGCTACAGTTAAGAATGTTCTGATATTTACACTTTGCCGTGAAACGAATGTATCTGACTAGTTCCTGCTTTTTGAAATCATTTCTGTACAGATATCGAAATATATCTTAATTATTTCTTTGTGACATATTGTGTATCGCAGAAATGCCTTTGTTGCGATATATTGTTATCGTGAGAAGAATATTGTGATAGTCAGGGTGTGAACTACAGGGAGGCAAGAGGGAGTTTGGCTCCTCTTAATAAGACATGAGCTCCTCTGAAAACATCATTTGTGAAATTTTGGGGGGTTAATAAAATATTGACAATATGCAATTTTTGCCATGTATGCTTATTTTTCTGCATTCTTATTATCATGCATCGTGTGTAAAATTAGTCCATTCTGGGCGTGTGATTCATGCATTAGGGCTATTCATCACTAATTCACTTTAATAAAGATAGTGGCATGCATGCTATTCTTTCCATCAATATCAAAGTGGTGGTGGTACTGGATCATAAACTTCACCCAGTTTAACCAAAAGATACACAAAAAAAAACCTCTTAGTCACTCAGTCTGCATGCAAAATCAACATCATTCATTTCTCTGTGTTTAGTGGTAGTCACTCAGCATACAGTGATGCCAAAAAGTCAATCAACCTCCCCCACCCCCGGCCACCCTTCCAAAAAATGTGAGCTCCCCCAAAGGCCATGATATAGTTCACGCACTGGTGATAGTATTGTATAGTGAGTACTTGTTAAACTGCCCAACATGTCAGTAGAAACACTACACACTGAGAGATGACAGTTTATATGAGTCAGAGCGTTGAGGCGTATTCGTAGCGCCTCAATAATGTAAACACGGTTTTAAAATTTTATGTAAATTCATGTTAATACCACCACAGTTATGGGTTCATCCAATATTAATGTAAACACTGACACATTCAGAGGATTGATTACTTGGATCTCCTGGCAGGCAGTTGTACATATTCTATTAAGATAGTACACTGACTGAAATCTATTTAGGTTTAAATCTGATGAACCAGTTGATTTACATAGAAAATACAGTTTCCTCACTTCACTGTCACATTTCTTTATCGTACCTAAGGGGGGAACAAACTTTAATAAATGTGATTTGATTTGCCTAGGTGGAAAATTAAGTGACTTGTAAAGATGAAGGTAGTTTGTTGAATATGAATGAGGACCACAGAGGGAGGAGTTCAGTTCGCTATAGGGGCTCCAATTAAAACTAATCCATGCACGTTTAAAACGTCTGATTCAGAGCCAAAACGTAAAGGAGGAGGAGGGGAGGCGCTGCCAGCTGCTGTCAGAGCTCAACAACACAACTTTGCTTAAAATACACAGCGTCTACATCCAGATCAAAGAACCGTTTCTCATAGAAGTGTTCATTACATCTCAAAATATAAAAGTCACACCATCTGTTTATAACTCCAAGTTTGTGTGTGAAGTCCTCTCCGACTTCTGTAATCTAATGTAATTATGTAAAGTAAAATTGACCTGTTAAGGCTCCTACAACCTTAAAGGTCCATGTCATTCTGTCAGAATGTCAGATTGTATGATGTCAGTTTTTGAGGCATGTCAAAACGGTACAGTGCAAGGGGTTTAGGCACTTTAGATGCTTAGCTCATTAACCATAATGCAACACCATCAGAGAGGCGTCTGTTCGGTGCCAAATGTATTCTGCAGCATGACAACCAACCCAAACATCCAGCCACAGTCATAAAGAACCATCTTCTGGAGTCTTGCAACAGATGGTTTGGAACCCACAGAGCCCTGATCTCAACATCATGGAGATAGTCTGGGATTATGTGAAGATACATAAGCAGCTGAGACGCCTAAAGGTGCATTCACCCCAAACACAAAGCTACATTTTCGGTTTGTATTGACAAAGTCAAAGTCAATGCAAAGACCCACCGGTATTTAAGAAGGTTATTATTGATGACAGCAGCTGAGGGGGTTGTTTGACTCCAGTGCTGACTCTGGCTTAGTTAGGTTGAGAAGTGAAAGTGAAGATAAATTAAGGGCTGGATTGTAGAGCCGTTACACCTCTAGTTAGTTGGTTTAGAGTCATAAGATCTAAAGGGTGTATCCTCTGGGGAGCAGGATTAGGATTTCATGATGTGAAGTTTGTCTGGTGAGTTCATGGTGATACCTTCAGGCCGCTGCTATCATGTACCTTCAAGGAGAACTATCAGGTTACTAAACTCTGACAGTAGTCATTCTAAATGACATTTTTAATGTTTGTGCCTTTACTTGATAACAAATGAAACAAATGTCTATTTATTAATGTATTTTTTATCGTTATTTATTTTACCTTAGTTATCTTATCTTTCTGTCCTTCCTCTGTTTGTTTGTTGATCTGTGCTTTTGACATGTAATTTATTGGATTGTGTGTTTGGGGATGGAGTAAGCTGCAAATTAATTGCCTTCTTTGGGATCAATAAGGTTGTCTGAATCTGAATCTGAATACATTTTGATATTAATTGCGTAAAAGTAGAAATTTGGTCCTGGTGACGACGCTAGAGGGAAACTCAGGAGGACACTGAAATATTCCTAAATCATCCTTGTGGAACATGAACATCCACAGTGAACTGATTAGAAATTATGAGTAATAGTTCAAGTTCAAGATTTATTTATTTGTCATTCCAAACTATCTATTTAATACATGCAGTGGATGGAAATTGTGTTTCTCAGGACCAGAGTGCAAAAGGAATAGAATAAGTATTGTGGTTGTGTCGCATTCTTTTTTTAAGTATTACATAGAAAGACCGACCGTGGATGGATCAGGAGTTTTAAGTTCCACTTTCTCGGAAAGTTCTAATTAGAAAAGCTTTTTTTTTGTGTGTGTGTTTGAAAAGCTACAAAAGAGCTGAGCTGATGAAGTTCTACTACGTTAACCGACTTCCTGTTGTTACTATGATGCAAAAAGCCTTTTTAAACCGCAGCAGTAAAAGTAATATTATCATGAGTGATAATAATTAATCATCCTGTGATGTCAGCACTGTGTCATCCTGCAGCTGCACTGTCACCTCCTGCCGCTGATGCATTTTGACGTCGCTGCTGCGGGCGGCAAATTAACATCACGGCCGGATGTAACATGCAGGCATCCTACTGATGTGTCTGCAGGCACCAGCACGCTGCTGCTGCTGCGCTAGTGTGTGTGTGTGTGTGACACTGTAGCCGGTTAAGCCGATGTGACATTTTTCTGAAGTTTGTTTTTTTATTGAAACAAACGGAGACAGGAAAGTTTTCCAGGTCAGTGACGATGTTCCGCTTTTAATCGCAAGCGAGCGGTTCCCTGAAGGTCGTGACCTCCGTGACATGTCCTGGGTCATGATGGAGAGCGACAGGGTCGAGATGACTGACTCAGTGATGTCACAGAAGTTGTACCTCTGACCTTTATTTCTACGGGGAAAGACGACAGAGAAATAGAGGTTCGGAGTATCTCAAATCCAAACTTTCCATCCTCGCTAATAATTTTCCATCTCTTTCCTACGGCGGCGTATTAAGGACATATATGTTGAATTATATATATTGACCTGGAGGAGGGGTGTAATATTTTGAGAAGAATCTCAGAATTTCTGAAATTGAAGTTGTAAATTTATGAGAAAAAAAACGTGGATGTTCTGTGACATTATAAAGTCGAAAATTTGCGAGAAAGAAAACTCACAAATGTACGAGGAATACAATATCTTTTCAAAGTCCGGACGCTTAAGATGATATGCGACATCTCTCCAGTGTTGCAAAGCGAGGCGATGTGACTGCTTGGCAAGTTTTTATTCTCGTAAATTTGCGATTTTATAACATCAAAGAAAATCTGAGTTTTTTTCCTTGTAAATTTGGGACTTTAATCTTTAAGTTTTTTCTCGAAATTTACCCCAAAGTTACCTTGAAAAATATATATTTTACATATATGGCCCAAACACGCCATTGCACCTTCCTTTCAGCTTGTTTGTCATATATGAAAATCAACTTGCAGCGACCTGAAACCTGCTGCATAGAAATCCTCCCTCACCCTCCTTCCACATATCACCTGATGTGCTTACATTAAAAAGTAAATCATTTGTTTTTTCTCTTCTTTAATGAAGTGACTGCTGGTACAGAAGTAAAAACACATTTCATTGCCGCTCTTTAACTCGCTCGGTGAAGCTGTAACGAGTCGCTGAAGCGCGACTGCAAAAGAAGGTCAGACGTACTATTTAATTAGTGTTTACTTTGATTTCTCTTACATATGCTAATTAGCAATTTATGAATTGAGTTGCAGACACGAAGGGGTTGAATATCTGATTAAGGTGAGTGAACTGTCTCGGTTATTGTTAAACCTGTAATATGGTTGGAAAAAAATGTGTGCACAGCATCCTGGTTCTGGTTTATATTCTTTTGAGGTGTCCATGCAGGCGGATTTGTATGCATGACGCATTCATCAAAGGTCACATTATCATGATGTTGAGATTCAGCTGAGGCCTGACATGCTTTTTTTTTTTTTTAATTCTCTCTCCACTATTTAAGTTTTGAGCTGCTGAACAGAAATAAATGTCCATGTTTGACCGAACGGGGGCAAGAACTACAGAACCACGGGGACTGAACTCAAGATCAAGAACCTCTTGAAGGACTCGGGACTAGAGGCTTGCATTGCTCAACATCTGTAATTGGCCAAACACAGATTAAGCCACATCTGCAACTTGTGTACAGCAATAAATGTGATTAATGTGAAGTGAATTTCCTGTATGTTTTGTATATGTTATTTTGTCCTCTTCCCAGGTCTCCATGGTGATAGAGGTCCTAATCAATCTATAATGTTGTCATCCTGTTTATTCATACTGTATCTATGTCATTTCTCTTTCTTGATCTATCATATATACACATCTATCCTCTATTTCCTGCCTGTCCATCCTGGTAGACAGATCTGTCCTCTGTGGCTGTTTTCTGAAGTTTTCTAACATGACTTTTTCCTTATTCAGATCGAGGGTAAAAGGACAGAGGATGTTGTATTACTACACAGATTGTAAACCTCCTCCTGAGGCAAATTTGTGATATCGGACTATACAAATAAAAATGGACTTGACAAGAACGAGAAGTGAAAGAAAAGATTGTTAGACATTACTCTAAAGCAGAGATGAAGGACAATGACACACTCTGCAGTTTTCACTTTCCATCATTCCATCAAACATGAGTCACTGAACCAGAAGTACAAAGAACAGCGGCAGAATCTTTTAGAAATGAACTGAAAGACTCGAACGACTGATACTTATAAATATTATATCATTTAATTTATATATAAAATGAACTATGAAGAACACTGGCTTTAACTGAGGGTTTAAAATGCAATGACACAACTACACACACACACACACACAGACACACTTTCAACATATGTGTTCGATGCTACTCGCCCAATCAGCATGCAGTATTTCACATGTTTAACTATTTAACAACGACACATGTTCTCCATTAGAACCGAAGAAGAACTCGAGTCAACTCAATGAGGCCTGCAGTGGAGGGGGAGGGTGTGTGTATGTATGTGTGTGTGTGTGTGTGTGTGTATGTTTGTGTTTTACATAAATCAACAGCTGTCAAGATAAAACCTCGTATAGTGGTAAAAATCTCCATCTTCCGCAAATAAATCATCAAAACAAAGATTTACATCATGGAGATACTAGGTTTTCATCCGACAGCAGATCTGTGTGTAGGATTGCTTGTTCAGTAATGTGTGTGTGTGGTGTGTGTGTGTGTGTGTGTGTGGTGTGCTGCATGCAGGACGCATCACTAATCTTTATAAGTGGCTATAAATCCAGCTTGCTGTGCTGCGGCGCCGGGCAGCGTGCTGCTGCTGCTGCTGCTGAGGGGAGGAGGGAGAGAGGGGGGGGTGTTGGTGAGTGTTCAGGGTTCAATGGTTTTTGGAGTCCTCCTCACTCGCTCGCTCACATGCACAACGCCACGCCTCGCCCTATGAATATTTATGAGAGGAAACTGCTGCAGTTGAGGCGATTGATCTTATCTGGCGAGAGCTGCGGCGCTGCACAGGAAGCCATCGTGCCTCGCGACAACGTCCTGGATGTTTTTTGGGATTTCATCCAAAAAGCCAGCCTGACTTGTTTGTCGCCTCCCGACCTCGACGGCCGGATCATCCTGTTTGTTTACAGCACAACAGGCGAATGGAAATGAGCTAAATTATACTTAATAACCATGCAGTTACAGCGCACCTGCACATGTGTGGCCACGCCCCTGACCTCTGACCTCCAGCTGCAGGCTCAGAGTACACTAGTTCGGTTCTGTTTGCCTGTAGTTTTGTTTAATTGGGATATTGACCCTCCGTGTGCTGTGTCCTTAATGCCATTTTGAATTGATTTGAATATTTGACAAAGACAAACAACAAATACATTTAAGAATCAGGAACCAACAAGTGACCGAAATGATTAACTGATTCATTTTCAGTCAATAAACGTATTGATTTATCAGGAAAAGTAACAAAACTTTCAATCACAGCCCAACATCTGTCTGAAAGCACTGTCATTGTTTGTGGAAATGAAAAAGCTGTGTTCTTTCTGTGTGTGTGTGTGTGTGTTCGTATCATGCAGTTCAGTATACAAACAGTTTACATCCAGGGGCATTAAAACTGCACGCTTCTGCATAAAAATAAAAATAAAAAGCTTTTCATTTGTTCTCCACTTTTTAATCAGCTCTACATTTTTTTTCTGCAGACAAAACAAAAAAAAAACACCAACAAACAAAAAGCAGCAGAGTAGAAAAACTACACAAAAAAAAAACAGCAGGCAGGAATAAAATAAGTAAAAACCAATTAATGTAAAAGCCTGCAGGAGTATTAATGAGGAGGATTTAAAGGTGAGGGAGATGTAGTGCTCCTCAGGCAGGTAATGCAGGTTCCCTGACATGAATAATGTATGAGTGTCAGAGCCGTAGCAGCTGATGTTAAATATAGACAGCTGAGAGCATAAGACGTAAATGAAGCGCTAATGTTCAGAGCCGAGGCAAATTACCGTTCAGTAAATTACTCACAGGCCTGTTTTGGTTTGTTTTTTTGTGTTCTGGTTTTTTTTTTTTTTTTTCATTCAACTATCTGAATAAATACGGAGACACAAACACGCTTAAAATACACATTCCAGCTACAAATGCTACCTTTATTGGAACATGAGATACATTTAGATGAGAGAAACATAATTAGATTTTGAGTTACTGCTCCTTCTTGGCTCTCTTTACTGACATGGTATTAATAATATTTTTTTACAGCAACAATGGATCACAAAATGATGTGAAAAAGGTCACCTGAAGTGATGAAACCACAAATAATCAGTTTCCTGCTCAGCTTTACAGAGCTTTTCAGCCTCTTTTAGCTCAATATTTTGGTTTCTGGGAATCGATTTGACTGTTTTGGCTCAATCTCACAGTGTCCTAACCCTAATAGAAAGATGAACAGAACAAGGAAAACTTCTTCCAGGATGGACAACAGGCCCCATTTCAATATCGAGCTGAACTGAGAGAGTAAAGAAACACCTGCATCTTCCATTAGAACATCTGTATTCACCGTCAAACATCCACAATTGGTCAAAATTTACAGTAAACTCAGCTAGAGAAATGACTCAATCCTGAAATATGACAGTGAACACTACATCATAAAAAAATCTAACTACCAGCAACAACACAGTTTGTCCAGTCTATGGAGAACAAGTGAATTTGTTCAGTCTATAAATATACATGAGTATTTCTAAAGGGTTTCATATTTGTCCTTTTTTTTTTTTCAGCAGTGTTTTGCTTCAGGTCGACCGCCGACTGATAAATGAAGCTCTTCCGCACTAACACACAGGAACCCTCCGTGTGTTTGAATTATATACTCAGATTTGTAAATGACTTCCCATCCACGGCGGGAGCGGGGGGGAAAAAAACAACCCCAAATTAAACCGAGCCCGAGCAGCAGCAGCCAACACATCGTTTTCACTTGTCCACCTTATTAATCCACCGCTTCTGGCTGTGACTGCACACACACACAGAGTCTTTTTCATTTGGCCGAGCGATCAACCTCTCAGACCTCAGCCACACACACACTTCATCTGTTAGAGGAAGACGTAGAGAGTCCGGCACTGCCAAGAGTGTCTTTGTTCAAGTCGAGACCGACAAGTCTTTATAAAAAATCAGCAAGTCTTGGGTCCCAAGTCCACATTCAAGTCAAAACGAGCCCCAAAAAGTCCCAAATCAAGACGTTTTTCCCCATAATGGATGATGGATGGATGGATGGATGGATGGAGGTGTAAATTAACATCTCCTTGGTGATAAAAGCCCGCTGTGTCTCTAATGGATCGTCTCTGACTATTATTCAACTCTGCTTCTTAATGAAAAGGTTTTACTGCTTTGAGCTTTTAGCTTTAATGTGATTCTTGATTAAATTAAGCTCCTGTTGCTTCCATTGTTTGTTGTTTTTAATGCAGCGTTTTGGACCGCCGCCATCGAATTTTGACCCAGCTGTCAGCTGAAAAGACTGAGTCTTAATGAACGGAAAGGTTGAAGTAACATCTTTCCTTTTTTTTGTAGTTCTCCACTTAATAAAACACAGCAGAGACACACTTTTTATACACCAGATGTGCATGTGTGTTATCATAGTGGTGTGTTTGAGTCCTCTGTTGCATTATTTCACTTCAACAGCAATCCTAATGAATTTGAATTATGAATAAATGCTTTCCATATTCAGAAACGCAACATATATAATTACATTATAATGCACATTTCCTTGATGAAGACCTGTTACAGTTGCAATAAATAATGTTATGATGTTACATAAAAATTCAAAGTACTATTTTACATGTCAGCGATAATGCTGGAATATCTTTGTTACTTTTGGGAGAATTCATTGTAAATAAATATAAAACAAATAAAAGTGGAGAGGCAGCACGCAGCACTAACAACTCCCACAGAGAGGGAGGCGTGTGTGTTGCCTGACAGGCGAAACCCAGGGCAAAAACACATTTAATCTCGCTCTAAAGCTTAATTGCTGTTGGAGGACAGGTAGATTTTGATGGAGTCAGACCTTCTTACACCTGGATGTGGTAGTTGGACAGAGACAGGAGGAATTTAAACTGTTAAAAATAAGAGATTGAAAAGTGAAAATGACACCTATCCTTTGGGTCAGAAGAGAAAATTGCAGAGTATAAGATCTTTTAAATAGAAATTAATAAAATAATGAATATGTTCATGCAATATTCAGTCTAAAGAGTGGATCCATACACAGAGACACAGGCAGGAAAGTGAATAGCAGTGAAATAAAGCCTCTTCTGGATAAAGACAAGATAAATCTGATCACACAATGCTGATTCCTATAGCATTGTACTAATGGCGGCGCTCCCCCCCCTTCCCAACTACACACACACACACATACACACACACACTCACAGGACTTTTTGAGAAGCTTATGGCTGAAAGAATAAAACTCTGTAAACTGGGGCTGATAATCCTCAGCTTCACCCAAAGAGAGAGAGAGAGAGGGAGAGGGAGAGGGAGAGAGAGGATGTGAGGAGACAGATGACTAGAACAGAAGCATGCAGAGACAAAAAAAAACAACAACATGTAATCAGCAGGAGGGTTGTGACCGTCACTTTGTGTCGCAGGGAGGAAAAAGCCCTCATAAACAGTTATTAGAGCTCGATCTGCTTGAAATGTGCCATCAACAACAGGAACAATAATGGGCCACTTCAAGAAGCCACATACCAACCAATTCCCTCTTCATTTCATTTTGTAGCTACAATTTATTTTCATTATTTTTCCCCATTGATTTCTGGGATTCACCAGTGTTTTTTTTATTTGTCCTTTTCTCTTAGGAGAGAGAAGATTTTTATGAATAGTCGACGCTCTCATAGTTCACAAATTGTTTGTCCAACACAAAAAACACAAGTTTTAAATCGGTGGAACATTTTTTAAAAACGCATGAGTATCATATAATCAAAGTTAGATGATGTGTCAGAGTAATTATAAGAATTGGATTATTAAATTTGTGGGCTAAAGAAATACAGAAAAAAGTTCTTCTTGCCTTTTATTTTGGTGGCATCTCTCTGATTCCTCCATTGACATGTGCATGTGCTCTTATTTAGTGTTTAGGGAGCGTTATCTATGCTGATAACAAACAATAGGCCACATGCCCCCAATTTAAAATAAGTGGGATTCATCATTCAGCACACCTGGGTAAGAGCGGATTCAGATGGTTACGAATGTTTGGTGCATTGGAGTTGACCTCTTTTATTTGTTCTCTTAACAGAAATTTAAGATAATGTCACTGCACGAGACCAAATGTGTTGTAAATACACAAGAAGCAGCAACCCGAGGACAACACTGTGTTCCTTTATTATGTTAAAGCTGCAATAAAAAGGAAATCTGTGGTCCGTCCAACAATTTGATCCCGAGTGAGACATCTCAACTATCAAGAGGATCATTATTGTAGATATTAGCCATCCCCGACACACCGGCGTTGTATATTTAATTTTTATAAGTGGTTCAACATTTTACCCATCATGCACCGGGCTGCAGGAGGTCAGAGAAGAACACAGTTAGATTGGTTGTTTAAATGCTGTAGAAGAAGATGCTGCTCCACCAGGTTCACGGTCCAGTGTCGAGTGTAATGATGAATTATGGAGGTTAAAGCTCACGGGGAATAATCTAATAACACGACTAAAACAAAAAACAAAGATGATGTACTCACCTCTGTTTCACTCCCTCACTCACTGCATCAATCTTCATTTGATAGGATGCTGAAACACCCCCGGTGGCAGGAGGAGGAACTACACAGAGCTTTTCCTTATCTGCCGTGTTTCTACATTTCTGAATCAACTGACTGAGGATATTTGGCTCTCCTTATCTTTTCATTTATCATCACCCACTTCCTTTTCTCAGAGGTCTTAAAGCCTAGGACTTTGCCAGTAAATGAAGAGAGGAGTGGTCAAGCCATGGAAATGATTTCTGTTTATTCTACAACAACGGGTGAAGTGATACAGCAGAGAAGAGGGGAACAAGACGCCTGGAAAACCTGCCTGAACCCAACATGTATAAATGACTAAACTAACCTAAACAGAGCCAGAACACCGACACTGACAGCAACATGATGGTCCACCAATTAACCAATTAATTCATTAGCATCAGCAGTAAGAAACGAAGCTAATTAAAGTCCTGTTTTCATCTCACTCACCATAGTATGATAATCATTTTCTACCAAATGTAATTAGTTTATACTATCAGTCTCATAACCACATTTTCTCCATGTCATCAGTCTGCTTGGATCCACTCTTGGAGGCGTGTGAAATTTCACATCACTAACCGAAAAATCCACAGAGACTGAATTATAGAAAGAAAGCATTCTCGATGGATAAAGAGTACAATCTAGACCTGCTCTAGCTATGTAAAAAAGTGCCTAGAGATAACTTCTGTTGTAATTTGGCTCATTATAAATATAATACAATTGACTTCAGTTGTCTCAGGAACACTGTGAATCTACACCATGTTTATTGGGTTCATTTTAAATGGTCATTTCCAGTAAGCGTGCAACTGCCGTGTTCGATTTGAAACACTAACCTGTTGAAATGTGCACGCTACACAAGTAAGTGCATACTGTACACAGTGTACTAACAGAAGTGCAAATGTCTACAGTCATGCTAGCAGCTCTGTCAGGCTGAACTCAGGCACAAGACTGTATTGAGCCAGTTGCTAAAATCACCATGCTAACATACGCACATATGTCACATGACAATGCTCCCAGCTGTTTAGCAGCTGTAATATTTACTGTGTTCACCATATTATTTAGAGTGGAAATATGCTAACGTTTGAGAATTAATTTACTTTTTTGGCATTTGGTCATAAACTAAAATATTGGGCGATTAAATTAAATTTTAAGCTAATCGTGCAGCCAGATGAAAAGTCGGAGGATCGACAAAGTGATGATAATTAATTATGAGGAGGAACGTGACTGTGTATAACACATTTCATAACAGTTCACAGGATAATTGTGGGGACATTTCAATCTGGACAAACATGATGGAAGGACAGAAAAACACTTATTCTGAAAGTGTGGGTAGTTTTTTTGGAACCCTGAGTAGGTGTCTGCTGAGCTATATCTGTCAGGCTGTGTATGAGTCCAACCAGCTCTGATGTAATGTGAGTGTGAGGTGTAGAAAGTCATCAGTGAAATAACCTGCTGAGGTGATCGGTTGTGATGAAAGCCTGCAGACTGTTGGCTTTCTGGTCTGAACAGGCAGAACACCTGAACACAACTGTGAAACTGTGTCTGCTGGTGTCTCCTTTCCAGCTGACTTCAGTGTGAATCAGAGTGCATGAAGATTTCATGAATGAGGCCAAGTATACGAGTGTGTGCATGTATGTGTGTGTGTGTGTGTGTGTGTGTGTGTGTGTGTGTGTGTGTGTGTGTGTGTGTGTGTGTGTGTGTGTGTGTGTGTGTGTGTGTGTGTGTGTGTGTGTGTGTGTAGTATCCATACAGATAAATGCCTGGTCTGAGTATTCAATGGAGGATTTTACAGCCGGTCTGTTGAAAAAAAACATACACACACACACACACACACACACACACACACACACACACACACACACACACACACACACACACACACACACACAACTACACTGAGCGAGAACTTCTCAGCTGATCCAGCAGCTACTCTGTCTGTGTATGTGTATGTGTGTGTTTGTGTGTGTGTGTGTGTGTGTGTGTGCTCTCCTGCTACCAATTAGCTTAATTAAAATGTTTGGGCGTAATTTATTGACGGCAAGAGACTCCAGAGAGAAAGAGAGAGTCAGTCCAGCCAACACATCCTCATAAACAACCACGTAGGTTGCCGGTACCTGCACTAGAGAACTACCCATAGTGGCGTTTCCATAACGACCCATATGAGCCTCATATCCCGCCTCCCAAAACCATTACAAATTACTGTTGAAAAATAATTATGTTTAACAGTTTGACAGCACTGTGGTTACAGTCTGGTTAGATTTAGGCACAGAAGCCACTTGGTCATGGTTTGGGTTAAAATGATCACTTAAAACGTGGTTTCTACACAACCGTTGTCGTCATAGCAACTGTAAACACCACAACAATCATTGTAATTTTTTTTTTTTTTAATGTACGGACTCATGATTGGAAACGTGATACTTGGCTCCATCTCCATCCATCCATCCATCCACTCAACCTGCCTCCTCTCATAAGGCAAACTGACACCTTATACTGACATCATTTACATTGTGTCACCCCTCTCATAATTACTATATCTGCTACTACCACTTAAGCGTTTTGGACCTGCACTGTCATTTTTCTTGTGATGATGAGCTGGTCCAGCAGCTCTCAGATCAGTTTGCTCAATAATCACAATCATTAAGCTTAACAACAAACACTAACTGATTCTTAAACCCTGCTGTTAGACATTAAGTGTGAACCGAATCAACAAGGATTCATCTTAAAAGCCAATAAGATGACAAATATTATATCTGCAACAAAGGTGATATTTACTTATTCTCTTAAAAGGATTAAATACTTGTAGCACACAATACTAAATGACTGCTGGCACACAAGATGGTCAGACAGGATAGTTAATGTCAGGTCAATGTAAATACTGTGTGGTATAAGAGAGGGAATCCACAAACAACAGATCAATTATCTTTAACTGGAATAAGTGAAACCCTGAATACAAAAAACCCAGAAAAAAAGAAATAATTTCAAGTATGAACCCAATAAAACCATTACACCTGCTAAAATGAAAAGAGACTGTCCTAATAAGCAGTCATTCAGGTAGAAACTGAAGGTAAAACATCCACTAAAACCAGTTCAAATTAGCAGCCTCAATACACACCATGTTAAATGCAGTGAATCCCTACATAAAAACGCTCAAATGATCTGGTCCAGCAGACAAGTGAAAGCTGGTTGATACACAGAAAAAAAAACCCCTGAACATTCCTAATAAAACACGTCACTCTGTGTGATACTGAAAGTGGAACATCTGCAAAATCCACTAATATCCACTAAAACCTTCTCAAAGGCAGCAGCAGCCTGAAGAGAAACCAGGTTAAATCCACTAAAAACCTCCACGAAACATAAAAAGCTGATCAAACCCAGCAAAGATAAGAAAAATCTAGTTTAAAAAAAAATAAAAAACTCACTAAAACCTTCTCAAGGCAACAGCTATAGAACAGGATCAATACATGACCCACTGGAACCTGCTGAGGCCCCATCCATTTAAACCAGTTAGACTCAGTAAAAAAACATCATCCCCCAGCTGCCTGAACCTGGTTGGTCTGAGAGAGAAAAAAAAAACATAATTCTGGGAGAAACTGAAGGTGAATGAAGCAAAACCCTGAAAGATTCAGTAAAGCGTGCTTTAAGCAGCTGCTTTAGACACAAAAAACCTGATCAAACCCTGCCAGATCTAATCAAAAATCAGCAGCTTGGACAAGCCTCAATAGAAGCAATAAAGCACATGAATCTGGGTGATACTGAGGTTGAATCTTTAGCCAAATCCATGTGAAATTCACTCAAACCTCCTCAGAGTAGCAGCCTTCACGATGAGACTGCTGGAGCCTCCTAAAGTCAATTTAACTCTGCAGATCCAACATGATCCTACTTGCAAAAATCAGCCCCGAAAAAGTAAAAGCCAGTCAGACCAGCAGTCTAAAACCAGCTCAGTCCAAGTAAACCAGTTCTTTTTGAGGTGATGCTGAAGCAAAGATCCTGTAAAAGCCGCTCAAAGCAGCAAACCTAACACATGATCAGAGCAGAGAAACCAGCTGAAAGCCCAGGAAAATCTATTTACCCCCCCCCCCCCACACACACACACACACACACACACACACCCCAAGTCAAACCCTGCAGCCTCCAACCTGATCACACACACACACACACACACTGTAAGAACCCCAATTAAACCCGGTCAAACCCGGGTCCTGCAGGGTTACAGTCAAGGTTTCAAAAGCGGCCAACAGAGAACAGGGAGACGCAACAAATGTGTGTGTGTGTGTGTGTGTGTGTGTGTGTGTGTGTGTGTGTGTGTGTGTGTGTGTGTGTGTGTGTGTGTGTGTGTGTGTGTGTGTGTGTGTGTGTGTGTGTGTGTATTCTCTTTGGGTCTGCGGCAACCCCACCAGCCCTCACTCTCACACGCACACACATACTGCGGGATGGAGGCACAAATCACGCATGCATTCCTTCTTTTTCTCTCTCTCTCTATATATATATATAAATATTCCACTCACCGTGCACTGTGGTGTGAGCAGCCAGCAGCCAGCAGAGCAGCAGCGGCAGCAGGTAGAGTCCTCCCGTCCTCCTCCTCCTCAGCACCATCACCTCCCAAACATCACCAATACATCCAACCAAAAGCGGCTCCATGCTGCCCTGCTCCAGTCCCGATGAGCCCGAGGAACCGCAGGAGAACACACACCGGCAGAAACCCTCCTCTTCTTAGATTCTCTCTCTCTTTTTTTTTCTTCTTCTTCTTTGAAACAATCCTCCACACAATCCAATTATCACTTCTGAATAAGAGTGGGGGAAAAACCCACAGGGTTGTGAGACAGGAGGATGATGAAGAGGACAGAGAGAGAGAGAGAGAGAGGGGAGGTGATGGTGGTGGTAAGGGGGGGGTAAAACAGCCTCTCCTCTCCCCAAATATAACCCTCCCTGGTCGGGCTTGGATTCCAAAAAGAAAGAGAAAAAAAAGAAAGAAAAGAAAAATCCCAAACAGATACACACACTGTTTAATTTCCTCCTTTAAAAAAAAAAAAAGATGAGAATAAGTTCCAGGAACTATGCAGGCAGAGTCTCCATCACTCCTGCACGGTGCGGCTCATTCCCATTCACACAGATGGAAGCAGGGTTCAAATCCACGCTGCCTTCCCGGAGGTCTGCTCCGTCTGCCGGGGAGGACGGATGGAGAGAGACGGTAGAGGAGTGATGGTCTATACAGCTGGAGAGAGAGAGGGAGAGAGAGAGAGTGAGAGAGGAGGTAGAGAGACTTAGGTAAAGCATGGGGCCATTGATCTAAAGAGGCTGGAGGTAAAGCCCGGAGCTGGAGCTAAGGGGAGCGGAGCGGGAGTCGGAGCCCGGCAGAGAAGACTGAGGAGCGGGGAGAGATTAGCTGAACTCTCCTGCCCTCTCTGGTAACACTGGGAACTTTAACACTACAACTACAGCCGGGACAGCTTAATATATTCATATTCATCAGCGTGCTCTACACACACACACACACACACACACACACACACACACACACACACACACACACACACACACACACACACACACACACACACACACACATTGCCATGTTAGGTTCTATGTTCAAGTTAAGTATGATCTGAATTTTATTCTATGGAAGCCCAATTCTGCCAAAAAAAAAAGGGGGGGGGGGGGGATTTGACCTGTATTATTTCACTTTTTTTTCTTTTCTTTTTTTTATTAATAGCTGTTTTATAGCTAGTAAGTATGATCTTGACTTAAATAGACAATGAAATATTGGGCACTAAATCAAAGTGAATGATACTATCTCATAAAGTTGACTTAAGTAACTTATATTACTTATATATAATATTCATTATATTGATTTATTTTGCTGCACACAAATGGAATAAGCTTCAAAAGACTTTAAAACTGGATTCTCTTTTTTCATTTGGACTTTTTATATGGTTGAAAATGTATGTCTGAATTATTTATTGTTTGTTTATCTGTATGTGTAAACTTCTTGTACACAGGTCTCTTGAAAAAGATTCATATCTCAATGAGACTTCCCACCTCCTCCTGATAAAGCAGTCACCTCATATTGACATCATCTGAACATTGTCACTTCCTGGGGTCATAATTACAACAACTGTTACATACTTTTTTTTTAGACTTTACTGTCCCCAAAGGGAAATTCCTCTCCGCAGCACTGTACATATCAGACTACAACAATAGCAACACAAAGTGACAGACAGCAGAGTCAAACAGAGTGCAGTCTGCTTCTAATTCTATTTACAGTTAGTGTAAATATAATGATACGCTGTTTTTTGCCAGCTTGAATTTTAGACCTATACCGAGTGCCTGATTTTATCAATTCTGACTTTATTACAAAAAGATACACACAGATAAAGTTTTAGGTGAAGATCCACGAGCATACCTGTCAACCACCAGGCCTTGAAAATAAGTGAGATTCACTAGGACTCCACCTGACCTTCATTTTTACATAATAAAAAAGGGTTTCCTCTCTCAGCTCTCCAGAGATCTAATCACCAGGTGCTTTTACCGCCTGCATTGCTGTAATTGAACAGCTGATGTGTTCTTCTGTCACAAAGGAGAGCGGAGCAGGTGGACCCAAATGCAGAGAGAGTAAAAACAGGATGGATGTGTGTGGGGGGGAAGAAGTCATTATTCAGAATGTGCAGAGGGGGAGAGGAAATAAAGAAAGAAATAAAAGAAGCTGAAACACATGTTTAACTGAACTGGAAACTGAGCTGAAATACACAAGAGATGATTGCAAACTGGGCACAGGTGAAACACATGATGTAATTAACCAAGGCAGGAAAACACACGAAGTAAAGATTTAAAAAAAAAAAAAAAAAAAAAAAATACAAGGAAAACAAGATTTCAAAATAAAACAGGAACTAAACTAAGAGTCCAAGCACAAACATATAAAGTCCTGGCAGGAAATGACATCTTTATAGCCTCTTGGACATGCTTATATTTCCGACCTACCATTACTGAGGTCAACGACCTTTAAAGAGTTTATGAAAACATGTTAATGGAGCTGTTGTGTATAGTATCTTTATTAAAAGATTTGCATTTAGGCAGATTGTGCCTTTAAAAGAAAAATAATGAATCTATACAACTGTTAGTTTCTTAAAGTTTTGCTGCTTTGAATTTATTCGTATCCAATGTTTCAATAAAATAACATTTCAATCATTATTGCTATGTTATATTTATAATAATAGGACATGATATTCTCTCTGCTCTCTGAAACATTAATAAAGGTTTAATCACACATTTATTGATCAGTCAGATCAACTATTGAAGCATTTTAAACAAAATTTGGTAAAGACACTTTTTATGAGAGTACAGTATGACCCAGAACATACTGTGAGGGTGTAGAGTATGATCAGTATGTAAAGGGTTAAAATAATGACTAATGCTTGGAAAATATATAGCTTATCATTCTACATGTGCACCATCATATCTCAAGGACCACTGGCCCTGTCTGTTCTTACTAAAAGGAAAGATGGTGAATCTGTCCCGTTCAATGAGAATACATTTGCAAACCATCCATAAACCTCAAGATTTACAGGAAGCTCCTTGAAAACTTCTGGAACTTTATCAAGGATCATACCAACATCCTTCAAGGACTCCCAGAATACTAACTGACTCACTAACTGCTTTCTGATTGGATCATCTTGCTTATATCATATGTAGACACTTGTAAATGTAGTTTTATCCAGTGTGAGCTCCAGGTATGTTAAAATTCCTGGTAACCATAGCAACAATACTGATGCTTCAGGTTGTGTTAACAGGTGACCTCACCATTAAACTAACAACAAACTTTGGAACTTCTCTGATCAATATCAACCTTTTGTGTGAGACTGCACACACTCGTCACACGCACACACACTCAGAGAAAACACACACACCCGCAGACAGACACGTCGCACAAGAAGTTACAAACCTCAGCACAGCAGTGTGTGTTTCTGCTCTGATCAGCAGATAAGAAACCTTACACACACACACACACTCACACAGACACAATTACCTAATTACTGATTATCAGACTGTGAATTCATGGCAGACTAAACACTGCAGCTCAGAGTGTCTGTCTGTGTGTGTGTGTGTGTGTGTGAGAGAGACAGAGGGAGAGAGAGAGAGAGGGAGAGAGGGAGAAAGGGAGAGAGACAGAGAGAGAGAGAGAGAGAGAGAGAGAGAGAGAGAGAGAGAGAGAGAGAGAGAGAGAGAGAGAGAGAGAGAGAGAGAGAGAGAGGACCCTCCCTAACAAAGCCTTCTTTATTCCGCATTGAAAACCCTCCAATAGGAGCCAATTAGAACACAATACAGCTGATAGCATGTATTTATAAGGCTGCTGCCTCACCCTCCCGTTCACTTGTGGCAACCTCGTCTGACATGTCTGAAGCCTTTTTACCACCTGAAGCTTCACTTTGATATTATCAGGCACAGATTTCCTCCGTGCAGGCTAAGGTGATGTCTGGGGGTGGCGGGGAGGGGGAGGGGGGGTCACCTTAAAAGCCACTGCGGCCAATTACACCTGTATTTAGTTTGTTTGAACTCGCACAGCTTTATTTCACATTCCAGTGGCGATCGCACAATTTCAAAGAATTTCAGGCTTAATTTTGTGGGTAACTGTATAAATTATGCACAGGGAATGTAGAATGTTTCATTTTTGATGTATTGGAATCTTTACTGTCTTCTATCCTTTCTCCTTCTTCCTCTTCTCTCCTCAGTTTTACCTTCTCTGTCTGTGTTTTCATTACAAAGATCAGCGTGTGCGTGTGTGTGTGTGTGTGTGTGTGTGTGTGTGCGTGTGTGTGATAATCTCTGAAAGGATATTAATGTCAGACAGGAAATTAAAAGCCAGGTTTGTGAAAACTGTGTGTGTCTGTGTGTGTGGTGCAGCAATCTGTGTTGGCAGCCTTACAAATATGAACACACATTAACATGCATGTATTCTCTCTCTCCCTCTCTCTCTCACACACAAACACACACACACACACACTGTCTGAGATTAGCAGGATGTGATGCAGCTTGGTGTTGCTGGACAGACGCGCTAAAAAACACAAAAGATGGTCACAGCTCCAACAATGTGTTATCTGTTATAAGCGACCTGTCCAGTAAATAAAAACACACAAACAGCAGCACACCCTGGTGACATATGCTGCTAACACCTGCATCCATTGTTTCCTATGTAAGCCAGCACACTGGTGGTTTATTGACTCTTCAGAAAAGCAGCAATTTTATCAGATTTACTCCCTGGGTTGGAACAAACCAGCTTCTGTACCTTTGATTTATTCTATTGTGTGTTTGTGTGTTTACTGCAAATATCAAATAACACAACCGGGTTGCTCTGCACTTAAAAGAACACTCCTGTAACATTGTAACACACTCACAATGAGTTGTTCAATACATGTATGATTTGAATTGTACACTATGGAAGCCCATTTCTGTCCAAAAAAAAAGAAGTAAAAATCTTAGGAATTAATAAAAAATAATCATAGTATGTCAATATGACGAGCAATACAAGTCAAATTTAACAGATTTCACAAAGTTCAATTTGAAAACACAAAAGTCTTTAGAGTTCCCCTTTAAAAGGAAAGGAACGTTGGCATCGACTAGAGAATCACTGGCCTCTTTATTATTATTTATTATTTACTAATTCAATGCAATACAACAGCTCTGCTATAAATTCTACATTTATGAACATTGTTAAGGTGATAATTCTTCTTTATGTTTATTAGTGAGGTCATAGTGGGTGATGGTGGTGTATTAGTGTGTATTATATTGAATGGTGTTCTTTATACAGTATTTGTCCACTCCATTAACATACATGAGGGGGGCAAAATATTAGGAACACCAGTCAATATAATGCACCTCACTACACCACCACCACTTAGTACGACCTCAGTAATAAATATAAAGAAGAATTATCACTTTTTGACAATATTAACAAAAATGGAAAATGTATAAAGTGAATAAAAGTAGAATTTATAGCAGAGCTGTTGTATTGGATTGAATTAGATAGTACAGGTGTTCCTAATGAAGAGGCTCGTGACTGTAAATGTGATATGAAAACACTCAAGATGTCTTAATTTTTCTTAAAATTGGAAAAAGATCCTTTCACTCGCAGGTCGCCATTGTTGTTGCCATTGAGAGGAAGAGGTCGTGTTGTAAAGAGCTCCTCTTTCTGTCAGCAGCTGTTCAAGGTAAGCATTTGGATCGTTGTATGGTAAAACGTATTCTAATGTCAATCATTTCAGATTACCTATTAGCTTACAGCTTATTTCAGTAGGAGAGGGCAATTCTAGCATATTAAGACACACACGTTTTAATAGTTGGGGTTCCTTTTAAGTTTGCAGTTCTAGGCAGTTCAACACTTTACGGTTATCACACCATTGCTAGCACCCAAAAGTCTTGTGATGTCTGGAATTATAAAGTTGTAAAGTTGTCACATGACAAAAGATCCATAGATACAAACTTGACATCTGTTGTCAGAGGTCAACACCCCATCAACGTACTGAGACTTGGATGTGGTAAGAGAGAATGCACTAAAACCCTCATAACAAATGATTTAAATGAAATTATACACATTAACATTCCACATTATACTTTTTCTGACTGAGTAAATATAATTGTATTGGATCTTTAAGTTTGATGCATATAGAATAGGCCTGTGACTCAGGATGCAGAGCAGGTCGTCCACCAATCAGAAGATCTGAAGTTCGATTCCCGGCTCCTCCGGTCCACATGTCGATGTGTCCTTGGGCAATATACTTAAATCCAAAATGCTACCGATGGCCGCGCCGACGTTGAATGAATGTGTGTGAATGTTAGACTCCTTCTAAGAGTAGGTTGGCACCCAGCGTGGTAGCTCCTGTCATTAGTGTATGAATGTATTTGAATGTGTCATGTAGTATAAAAGGGCTTTGAGTGGTCAAAAAGACTAGAAAAGTGCTTTATAAGTACAGTCCATTTACCATTTGATCCTCCAGCCCCTACTTTTACTCGAGCACGTTTTCAGTGTTCAGACATGGCCTCGCTGTATGTCGCGGGTCGTGCTGTTAACTCCCACATCTTTTCACAGCATCTGTGGAGAGGCAACACAAACAGTTCCTTGAGATCTGTCAATTCTTTCAACATTGGCCCTTTGCACAGCTACCATTTTGAGTTGTCACAGATGGGTAAGCAAACGTTTAGAATAATGACACATAGAAAAAAAAAATACTTCTTAAACCTAGCCATCTAACACCAAGTTACACAAAATAATGTAACTTTACAGTCATGGTTACTGCATTTGGTGTACTCTCTATATAAAAATGGAAACAGTTTAGTAGAATGCACTTTATGTTTTTCACAAATAATTATGTCCTCTGTATTGTCACACTACAGTTCCGATTTATGTAGTCCTTGCAAATCACTCAGGAGAACAGTGTTCTTGTTTGTGTGCATTTATGAAAATTGTGAAAATACCAGTAAGTGGTCATGAAAGCACAATGTGAAGATGACAGTCCTGCTGCATTAAATGGACAAACACAACAGTAATAACATTCTGATAGTACATATTCTAAGGATAAAATGATATGAATATTTACCTCAAACAAGAGTGTAAGCCTGCTGTCTCTGAATCTCCTCATCTACCGTGTTGAGAGCAGCCATTACCCGAGTTGGCATCACTCCATGAAAGAGGAAACATAAGAGCACGCAATTTTAAATGAGTGATTCAGATCTTTTGTTATGCAACCTGTAAAAAAATGTCAATCCACAATACCAGCTGAGCCGCTCAACTGCAAAAAGCATTTCTATCTTTTTCATATAAGAATAAAAGATGGGGGGGGGGGGGGTCAGACATCTCAATCTCTCCATGACACCATTGTAGCTGTACACAAAGTCTTGGGTGGATTTTACTGAAAGAGACTAGTTGACTTGCACTAATAGGCTGGTGAATAGCTCCCTGTATTTTCTTAGACAGAATAATACAAGAACCATCCATTACTGAATGACCCGATCACAGCGACAATGCCAGAGTCATTTTATTTTTAGGTCACAAGATATGGTGACACATTTTAATTTGCCCCGTGACATGAACTAGTCCTTAATTTCACGGCTGGGACAATAACCGTGAAATTAAGGACAGAGTGGTTATGGTGATAAAGCGTGATTAATCTATTTTGTGTAAAAAATCTGTAAAAGTGAGAAAATAAGGTTGAAAGCTACCCTATGTATCTGTGTAGTTGTTATTTTAGGGCTGAATGATACAAGGAAAATCTGCAATGTGTGATAACATTGTTCAGCATTGCGATGACTCGGCATAAATATTGAAGTGTGCATAGTAGCTCTACAGTTCCTATGTCTTTCTGCTTTAATAGGTACACTGCTAATTGTGATGGCCATGGTTCTCTATGTTATCTACACCTACTGTACATCCATCTACACCCACATATGCAACCATATCAAACAATTAACATTAACCAATTGACACCACACAGTTTGTTAGATTTGGAATTTGTTTACTTACTTTGAGACTTACATTGTTAGGTGAAGTGCACACATTTCGACAATGCAGGGTTCTGCACAATTGTCTGTTATGGTAATGAATTCTTTCTTTGTCTTTGAGTTACCATGGTTGGGGGAGGACTCTTTCTTTCAAAATGTAGCTACATGTAGCGTCGACGCAGACCCCTACGCCGTAACCTGACGTGAACCGCCAAAAATCTAACTAACTACGCGTCACGGCAACGCGGACCGCAAGGGCTGTGATTGGTCCGCTCAAAACGTCACTTCCTCCGGCAGTTGCTTTTTCCGGTCTTTCTTCCGGCAACATACCACCTCCGCAAACGTCTTCTCTGTCGCCTGGGCAACAACATTAGTAATAAAACCAATTCTTCCTCAATATCAAGGAGCTCCAACTCCAAACACGCACGCTCTTCCTCGGTCGGCATTGTCTACTGTGACCGAAGATAAACAAGGATACGGATATGACTCCTCTGAAACCACACAAACACACAATCACACCCCCTAGCGGCATGGCGGTGAATTGCAGAGCAACGCGTTCCCTCGACGCAGTCAACGACGGCGTCAGGGCACTGGCGTAGCTACGCCGTCGTTCCGACGCAGAAGTATAAATCAGGAGGACTGATGATGTCAGTTATGAAGGAGATTAGGGCAGGTAGGCAGACTTTTACCAGGTGGGTAGGTAGGGGGTCTAACTGGCAGGCAGATGAGACAGTTCATCATGGTTATGTAGGTTTTTGCTTTCTTTTGGGTAAATATAACCCTATTTGTAGCCTACACTCCTATCTCATTACCTCACTGCTTGGTCACTAACACTACTATAGACCCCGATATACCCTATGCCTACTGAATAAAGAAATGATTTCAAACATGCTTTTATTGAACAAATTGTACATGAATACCCAACCAATTAAACAGAACATCCATTTAAATGTGGCATTATAACTAGAAGAAATAAAAGTTTAATTTCCCCTACTGCCTTTTATATCATTTCTTCTAAACTCAACAAAAACATCTCCTACCATTATACAGTGTTGAAATAAAAAAGAAAATATCTGGAGGGAGACAACTTAAATAATTAAATAAATGTAAATTAAACATGACTATTTGAAATAACTGTAATGTCTCCCATTGCACTCATCCAAGCCCTCGACTCACATCTCATCGAAAGTATGAGGGGGGAAATTGAAATAAAGTCAGGCAATTAAATCAAGAGAAAAATAGATGAAATCAGATTAAATTATCTTCCCCTTAGGGCAGACTGCATTTCACAAATGTCAAAAATCAATTTTTCTAAATGTTAGATAAAAACAAAGGTGGTTAATCTTCAAAAAAGGCAGTGATTGCAACTGTTTTTTGATTGAATGACTACATAATTACCTTTAACACAAAATACAGTGTGAACTTCCACCTGCATGTATATGTAAATTAAGTGATTGTTCCTATTCATCATGTTTCAGTCTTTGCGATATGTTTACTGCACATTTGCATATCACAGTGACAATGGATATATGATTTATCGTTCATCCTTACTTTATTTGCATAAAAAAAAAACAATAGGATAAATGCATATAAACATTAGTACAATGAAAAACAGGCTTTCCAAAAATACAGATATCACATAGTACTGTAGGTTTCCACTTAGGCAGTTCCTACCAACTTTCTCCTATATTCCCTGTCTCCCTCAGAGTGTTCGAAGGCATTTCTAAGGTGGTTCTATTGGCTCCATAACCACCTGGACTGCACTAACTTACTCCTTTACTTCAGCCACCACTGAGAACCTTGCATTGAAATTCTAATCAGAATCACATATCAGACTGTTGAGCAAGAGAATACAATATGTATTTTTTAAGTTTCCTTGGCTTTAAACATAATTTGATAAAGTGTAGAGTGTCAATGATATCTCACTCTAGTAGAACTTTTAGTTTCAGCAGTCCTGCCTCTACTGACTGCTGCTGTGCATTCCTCCCAGGTGTCAGGCTTCTCATTCACTTCCATTTATTTTAGATACCCAGTCTAAATATCATGCTTCTTAAGTATAAACAAACTGCTTATGTGCAGGTTTCAATAAAACAGACAATTCCAAGGTATGTGTCTCAAAGCTTTGGTATTTGATAAGTCTTAAAAGATCCGTTACTGTTGAAAAATAAAAGCAGATCTGGTAATTGTGTTATATGTTTGAGTGTGCTGTGTATCTGTGCCATGCGTTTAAGGAATGATTCATTGACTAAATGCTGCCTTGTTGGAAGAAAGTGTCTCAGCATCCTGTGAAATGTTGACTTACACACACATAAGAGAGAACTGGAACATTTCTAACTTTATTTCTAACACTTACAACTCTTTTTTACAAAGCTGCAATTACATAAAGCAAGCACGTCATTTCATTAGCATTGTCAATGTAAATCATGTTTGTAGTAGATGTAAATCAGTATTGGATGTGCCCCTGTTTTTGTTTTTTTCCTCTTTTTGTTGTTATGTCTCATATTTTAATAGACCTAAATAAATAATCAAATCAAAAATCTATATCACTTGTAAGGCAGAATTCTCCAAAATTCAAGATTATTAACTGGTGAACAAAACAATCTGAGAACAGGAAGTCCTTTACTAATAACCAATTACTAATTAGAACTGTACAGTTTTCTGCCAGGTGTAAATAAACCAGATAAAGAAATCACAGCTTTGCATAGCTTGTCCATTCCTTACCTTTGATTGGGGACATTTCTTGTGAGAATAGATATTGAAACTCAAATTGCTTTGTTGTTCCTGTGTTTTCTCTACTATTGCACAAAAACTGGGATTTTTCTATTCGAAATAGTTCCATGTGTTACGGGCCCCAAGGATGGGGGGGCCACAGTAACAAATATGTACCTGTATAAAGCAGATAAAGCAGAGGAATGAGGACACAGTTTGTTGTGTATCCTGTCCAGATTGCCTCTCTGTATGATTTATTTAACATCATGAATCATAACAGTCACATAAGCACAATACATATCTTTGTATGTGTGTATGTATGTCCCCCCCCCCCCCCCATTTCCAACATAAACGGAGCACCTCAAGACTTCTAATTGCAAACACCAATTTATACAGTGGTGTGCAGTCAGGTGAGGCAGGGTAGGCAGTGCCTCACCTAGGATAATGAGAAAAAAGAAACACAAATTAAAAAGATATCTCATTGAAAGAACATTTGAAGTTGACGACATTATGAAGTACGTTGGAAAGGCTGGACCATAGAGCTCTGAACTGGAATCTACAAAGTGTTAAAGGATATTTTGGGCATATTCCAAATAGCCTCCTCTCTTGTTTGCAGGGGCTTCTCCTGATCAGTGTGTTTTCTGAGTCAAGTAGTGTCTATGTCTGCGTTTGAAAACCTCCCAACACCTCTTTGCACTCTTGCCATCTGGAAGGAGGCGTCAGAGTGTCCGTGCAAAATCTGCAAGACTCTGCAATAGTTTTTCCCCCAAGCCATGAGATGATACATTTGGACACAAATACACCACCACTTTTAAGTTAATACATCAGCACCACCTGTCCCCCAAAAGACCGATACATTTTTTGGGGGTTTGGGGGGGGGGGTTTACAGAGATGTTAATATGTCTTTTGTATACAATAAAACTGATTCTGATTCCTTATCTTCCTCCAAGAAAATGGAGATTCCGACTGTTAATGAGAGGAAGTGACATTACAAATCCTGAGACAACACATCCATCAACACTGTGGTCCTGTATATATGAGGAATTGGCATAGACCTGTTGCTCTGAACCATGACTGTCATGCAAATTCTGCAAGCCCGGCACCCCTCCGTTTTATTGAAATATCGGAAATTGGTGGGCCTCGTAGCAAAAAGATGAGCGGTCTCTTCACAGGACCAAGAAAAAAATCAAGTGCATTTGGTCGAATGGAAATTGCGAGACACAATTGATCCCAAATTGAACTAATAGTGCTGATGCCGGATACTCAAGCTAATTGAATTTCTCGTCAGTGTGCTTTTCCATAATGCCTTTATCTAAATAAATTACCCTTACCTGAACCTTTCTGGCACACTGCTACACAGCGCTCACATCCATACAGACCATTATGGATAATAATGCCTTTTAAAAGTACTCTAGCTTGGGCATCACCAATGAAAGCTCACATAGGGATTTTTTGTACCCTGTTGTTGTGCAATATCCCATTTTGTAAAAGTTCATGCGGTTCCACAAGCAAATCATTCACATTGTCAAAAATGTCAAGTTCTTATGATTTGTTAGAATGGGCCAAAGTTGTACTTTTGCAAGCCATCTATGTTTCTGATTAGATCTGTGTTACCTGTAAATAAGGGGTTTTAGGGAAGGTTCTGTAGAACAGCAGTTCGTATTGTGTTGTACATGTAGTGCCATTACATAGATTTTTTATTTCGGTTGCTGAGGGGGATGGCCATTTATGTCCTGCTGTCCTTTGGAGGCTTGTGTCCATGGGATCGTAAAATTTTCAGCAGCCCATTGCCTGCATCAAGGGTTTTGTTTGTGGCAGTGGCCCATGCAACCAGAATCTCAGATATGGATGAAGTGTCCTTAGAGTCAGAATGAGAAAAATAAAACCTGGCATCAGAATCACCAGAGTCTCCATTATCCCTGTAATCATAGTCTCGAATGGCAAACACAGTCATCTTGCCCAATTCGTGCCGCTTCAGTTGCAACCATTTCTTTTGTGCCTTCCACAGAGACATCAACATTTTGGCTTCCCCTCACCAACACAGTCAGCTTGTCCTGTCGGTGCCGCTTGAGTTGCGACCTGCTGACTCTCACAGTAACTACCTGAGGTGCAAGGAGATTAACTTGAGCTATATGTCACCTCCAATCTCTGAAATACTTATTAGATGCCATTTCTATACAGTCCATTTAAGTCCAAGAGTACATTAAAATTTAAGAACAACCTGAAAAAATGGATGAAATGAAAGTCAATGAATAAAAAAGCTATAATTGCTATAGATTATTTTCTAAAGCAGAGGCTGGAGGTGATAAGTACTACTTAAAGGGGCAGTTTTACCATAAACCTTTCAGTTATTGCTAATAATACTGAGGTGTCTATAATAGTTTGAAATATCTTACTGGAATAACATTAAATGATATACAGATGAGCTGACATGATGAGTACAATCTAAATGTATTCTTTGGCACAATAAACTCTTTTCTGTGTGTAATGATTTTATGTATCTCACTTTCTTTGGTAAACTAATAGTAGACTGTTTGGTTTGTCCCTTTTTAACTGATTTACTAATAGGTCAAGATAATGGCATAATTGGTGTATTTTGATGTACAAGTGATCATTTTAACCTAAACATGATCCTTCCCTAACTACAAGTGGTTTTCATGCCTAACTCTGAAAGTCACATTGTGATGGCCAGAACTCAAAAGTGGACTCATGTACAAGAACCACACAAGAACACCAAATGGAAGTCAACAAACGCCAACGATTACTTTCTTGCTTGAACCCGAATTACCAGACAGTAAAGCAGGCGAGGCAAAAGAGGGGCAGGCAAAATGTAGGGTAAAAAAAAAGTCAAAAAAGTCAAAAATGGTATAATTATAGGTATATAATGGATCAGACGAAAATCAGCATCCAAACAAACAGGCTGAGGTCATACACGAAGAACACGAACAACTAGAAATCAAGGGCTAGAAAGTTAGTCTATGGGGAGAACTAAGACAAACAGGAGGGGAAAAACTAGGACTATATATAATCAATATTGATTGGCTAATAGAACACAGGTGATGAACACATCTGGTGGGAAACTGAACATTGACAGGAAGTAAAGAACATTTAATTGCATGAAAGTAAGTCACTACAAAATAAACAGAAAGTGAAGTTAACCAGAGTCCATATGAGTTGTTACACAGGTGAACCAATATCAATTGTCCAAAATGTTGCTCATTAATAAATAACTTACTGATAAATGTGTAATGTGCTGTGTGTAAGTTATGCTATGTAAATTTCGTTATATTGTTATCTGACCCTTAATATAATGACAATAATGCTATTAAACTACTAAAACTACTAAACTAAATATAAACCAATTATTCAACTGAAGGAATTCAGGAGTTTGAGTTGCACAGTTTACTGACACTTTTTGCACAGTACAGTAAAGTGAATTTTATTATTATTTATTACATATACTTTTTTTATGAGTGCAATTTTGGGGTATTTTTTAGTAATAACTTTTTAGTTTTTTTCGACTGGATAGTTGCAGATGTGTTTTTATGTGATGTTATGTGTGACTGTCTTAACTGTGGATGTAGCTGCTATAAACAAGCAATTTCCTGTGAAGGATCAGTAAAGTATATGTAAATCTATCTATCTATCTATATTAAATCTGTGCTTGGGACAGAATAATTCTATGTTAATTTTAAGGTTGCATATTATAATATTTTATAACACTGTTTGGGTATTTATACTCAATAACATTTAAAGGGGTTTCTCTCCAGGTACTATGGCTTCCTCCTACAGACCAATGCAGCTTTGGGTTATTGGTCTGGTTGTTCTGTGGTTTAGGTGCCATATGTGCATCATTTGAAAGTAAGTCACTTTGTAAGTGAAAGGTTGTACCATAAACCTGCTGTCAACCCCAGGGTCAATGAAATGTTTGCTGGGTAATGTTAGCGAATGTTATTTCACATATAAAACAGTCTTCACTGTTTAAGTCAATCAGAAAAGTTTGTGAACTCAACCAGCATGCCAGACTCCGCCAGACTAAATAATTATAGTGTCTCAAAAACTGTATTATTAACATTCCCAGCTCTCTGCTTCTTTTTTAGCATCATTTAAACTCAAATTATTCGTTTTTTCAGCATCCGAGAAAGTACAGCCACAGAAAAATCACTTTCTTGGCCCAGAGAACTCTCGTATCACGAACTGAGAGAAGGAATGAGACTGATATGACAGGGGATGTTGATACAGAGAGCAGAGAATCAGAGAATAGGATGGAAGCCACAGCAATCATTTCTCCTCACAACCCCCACGCCTGCTTGTGGACCTCAGTTAGAAATGTTGCCCCACCGTCCACCGCCCTGCTCAATACCCCCAAAACTCTGCTGCCTTCCAGCATCTCTGGCTGAGAGATTAGTGCAGTGCAATGGGCGATTCAGGAAAAACAGCAGATAAGCACAGTGATGTATTTCACACCCATTAATCAAACACATTTTAATACATAGAAATTCATTATGGCTCTAACTACATCAGATAACAATCAAGCAGCAGGTATTTGATAAGTTGTTGGAAAAAATTCTCTCACTCACAATTTTGTAGAGACTTGTGATATAGATGCAGGGTCTTCTAACAATGAACTTTATTAATAAACATATACAACCTGATATTATATTCCAGGTGTCAAAGAAAAAAAAAAGGCCTAATTTGTGAGCACAAACTCCTACATCAGAGCAAAAGGTCGCTAAGGTAACCATGGTTACCTGAGTATAAGACTGTCTCTCCACCCATCAGAATGGAGACTGCTGACATGGATACTCATTAGCAATACATCTACCAGAGATAATCTCACATGTATTGCATAAACTTTGAAACACCTCAAATATTATGATGAAAATTTAAAAATAGTAAATTTGTAGATTCTTCTAATTGAAAAGAAAAAGTGTCAGTTGTTGTGTATCGTTAGTGTTTGGCTAACGAGGTTAGAAAACAGGCCCGTAAAGGTCACTGTCTGTTTTTGTCGGGCGCTGTGAGTTCATTTGGTCCCCAGTAGACTGCAAAAAAAACAAACTTCACATTTGAATGTAGTTAAGCAGTCACAGCACATCACTCAATAATAAGCATCTCAATTATTATTTAAATGGGAAAACAGAGAAGAAAATGAGACAAACACACACAAATAAACTCATTTAATAGCTAAATTAAGAGTTTAGTTTGAACAAAAAACTGTAATTATCTCAGAGATGTTTACATGTTTAATCCTCTCTATCTCTCTCTCTCTCTCTCTCTGTCTCTCTCTCTCCCTGTCTCTCTCTCACACATACACACATACACACACACTTCACAATGAGAAAACTTCACTGTTTAGTTAATTAAAGGTCAGGTTCTTCTTTTTAATGACATAAACACTCAATTTATCCACTCGTAGAGATTGAAAAGGTTGGAGCTCAGGCTGAGAGTAACAACCATGGAGTTATCTCAAGCATTCAGTTTTCACAGTCCTCTTTAGTCACAAAAACAAGTTCACGTCTGTTCTTTTAAAGGGGAATTATCAGACTTCTTGTGATTTTCTGTCATTTATATGCCGTTACAATGTGGGATTTCCTGGTTAAATATAGTTATTGTTTTACTTTATAAACATTAACAGGCAATTTTAACTGTACACAACAAAGTCACATTAAGGTTGGACTTCCTTCCACACATATGTAGGCTACATAAAAATAAAATAATGCTGCACAGGGAAAAATAGACACCATAGGACCATACATCACATAAAGAATGAAAGTTTTAACCATCTATAGGACACTCGAAATACTTTGAAATTCAAAATTTCAACCCTAGAGAGTTATTGGGGGATATTACATGACTGTTTTGCTTTTGTGACTTTTTTCTAAATTCTCCATTTTTATGTTGCAAATCAAGGTCAAAAACATTTAGCAAAAAGTCTGTATATAAAAAATCTGCATTGGGGTGCGCAGCTGGTCGAGTTCGAATCCCGGCCGGCGGACATTCCTGCATGTCACCCCCCCCCCCCTATGATTTCCTGTCTCTCTACTGCTAATACAGGTGTCTATGCCAGAAAAAAATATTTAAAAAAAAAAAAGATCCACATGGTTCAACAACCTGAAAGAGAAGCGTAGGGAGGATATTTTGGATGTTTATGGAAGTTACCAAATATAATTGTTCACCTCATGAAGAGTTAACCAAGGTAGAGAATAACAGGCATCCATCTACTTATAATTTTTTGGTATCGCAGGAGGGTTACACTTCATCCAGTTAATAGTAATCATTTAAAATATGCATTATATAGGACTGATCAATGGTAGAGTGGGGCCAGGGGGAATGTCAGTTCCTAAGATTTTCTCTGTTTCTTCCTTGATGTCTTTCCTGAATGTCTGTATTTTGGGGCAGTTCCAGAAAATATGAGTATGATCCCCAACCATACCACAGTTTCTTCAACATTTGTTTGTCAAATAGTTTTTAACCCTCCTGTTGTCCTTGGGTCAGATTTGAGCCGTTTTTCAAAATGTTTTTATACCATAAATATTTATTTATTTCATCTAATTGCCTGAATGTTTCCACATTCTTTGCAAGTATAGTCATCACTACTTTCATTGAATTGGGTGATCAAGAAGTTGAAGAAGATGAAGTGCAGCCATTCAAATATTTGAAATTGTTTCAAAACTATATCCCAACCAATTTCTCCTTTTTTTAAACTATGAAATGAGCTATAATCTAATTTAAATGAGACCTATATTGACCATCATTTCCAAAAATAAGTGTAATGTTGGAATGAAGTTGGATTAAAAGGTCTTACACAGAATTGGGTGATGAAACAAACACAAACCAGTCCTACTTCACCTTCCAATCAAATTCTTTCCATATCTTGCTCACCACCCCCTAGTGGTGTTTTGAATGTACAGCACCAGTCAAATGTTCGGACGCACTTTCTCACTTTAGGTCAATGGGATGCGTGTTTGCATAGTCCAATCACATATTACAGTTGAGATTTGTACAGATGTATTTGAGAAGTTGACAAAGTCATCACTTTAACAGTTTGATTATGTTAGAAATGTTAAATATTCTGAAAAGGGCTTTAGTTGTATAGGCTTATCTATACTGTAGCTGCTGTTTGCTCACATCGTGCAAAGAATGAATGTTAAAAACTTTGCAGAATCTTCTTTCCTTTTATTGCTGTATGTTTAAAGGAACACTCTGATCTCACTGCATAACCATTCAAAAATATAATTTAGTTAAAAAAATCTAAATTTATAAGTGAAACAATAAAAATGAAAAAAAATAAAAAGATCCACAATTTTGGAAAACCTTGATTGTGCACTACTGCTGAGTTCTGTTCTGAGGTGTGCATGATGCATTGAAACTATAGAGGGTGCTTATATTGCCTTATCGGCAATTATCAAAGCTTCCACTCTATCCATCTCATGCTCTCAGCTCCGTCTTTCCTCTAATGTAAAGCAAACTGGCAAAAAATGAGGCTGTCATCTTTGACTCTAATCTTACATTTGACAGCCAACTATCTAATGTAGTACAGTCATGCTTCCTCCAGCTCAGCTTATTTCATATAAAGTTCTTTTCATCCACTACTGACCTTGAAAAAGTCATTCTTCAGTTTATGTCATCTCATTTGGACTATTGTAATTCTCTGAACTGTGGCTGAGCCAGAATACAATTTCCTGTCTCCGCTTAATTCAAACATGCTGCTGCTCAGGTCTTGACTATTTCTATAAAAAAAGGGATCATCTTTCACCACTCCTCACTTCTCTCCACTGGGAGTTTTAGAAGTGATTTTTATTGATAACATTAAGGCCTTACAGGGTCTAACTATATTATAGACTCACTGCTGACTGACACACACACAGCATGATGCTTGTTTGGTTGGTTCAGTTTAAAAAAAAAGGTACATTTCTGAGTCTTTTATTGATCAGTAGACAAGAAACACAATGCAAACTTGAAATAATGTGGAAAAAGATATTTACTGAAAAATATCTGAAAAAAACATTTTATATGTTCCTCAGAAATCAACTGGTTGAACTTGATCACTTCTGCTTTCTTTGTTTCAGAGCTGGAATATGGACATTAGGGTTTTTTGATGGTTTGTTTGGAACATTTATTAACTGGTAACATTTATTTCCTGTGCTCTGTGGGTGTGTCATCATCATTCATACCTATACAACCAGTAGTTAAATTACTAAAGCACAAACATTTTTTTCTAGATATAAATTCTTAATGTTGCTCTCACTGTGAAACCAGAATGATGCATTTGACTTAAAAATGTACAAAATGTTCTACCTTTTTCAGTCCTTACCTGTTTGCATCCCTACTTTTTTTTTAATTGTAGGCTTATTGTTTTGTGTGTCTTGCCTTGTACATTTGTGTGTCCTATAACGGCTGTATTCCTCAAGACTTTTTGACTGTTCACCTATTGCTATTACATTTAAATATGCTAACTCAGTTTTTGAGGACACAGAGAACTTATTGATCACTCCTAAATTTCTTTTAACCGTTATATCAACAAATATGGTTACAATACAGAATTAGAGGTCTGATGGTCTTCATGAAAAGTCAAGAGTCTTCTAGATGTTCTTCTTCTTACCAAGAGGGACCAGGCCTTCTCTGTCTGGGCCCCTCAGTTATGGAACTTGCTGCCTGAGTATCTCACTTCTTATAGTTTTACTGACTGTATTCTTCATCCTTTTTAATGTTTTTAATTCTATATTTGATCTCTATTTCATGGTTTTGACTATTGTTGCTTTTACTGTTTTATGAATTGATGTTTTTATAATCTTGTACTTTTATCAGAACTATTCAATTTTGCTCTTTCTATATTTTACTTGATTTTATGGAAAGCACTAAAGTTATGATTATTATTTATCATTTTCCCAAGGTGAGTCAGTATCACAGAAAATTAAACCTCCAACATCAAGACAAAAAAAGACTCATTAAATGCTGACTAAGCAGCACAAGTCAGGGGAAGGATAAGAACATTTCAAAGTCACTGAACATCTGTTGCAGTCCAGTTAAATCAATCATTAAAAAATTGAAGGAGAAGCTGTAAATGTAGCTGGAGCAGAATATCCTCAAAAAATGAGTTAGCATCCAAGAAGGAGATGAGCGAGTGATGCCACTGAGAGACCTGCGACCACTTTGAAGGAGTTCCAAGCTTCAGAGTTTGAGAGTCTGTGAAGATAACAAGAATTATCCAGTTACAGCTGTATGGCAGAGGAAATACAGGAACTGCTTCAAAAACAAGACTCTTAATCTCAATCAAGACTCTTGACTCGAGAATTTGTGGCTGGACTTGAAAAAGGCGATTAAGTCACCATCCGCCCTTTCAACCTTAAATAAACATGGGAACTAAACAAAGAAGCCTGTAATTGGCTGCTTCTACTAAATGCTGACATGGAGGAGGTGAATGCCTGTGTAAATATTTGTTTTGTATGATATATTTGTAATACATCTGATCACTTAGTGAGGGTTTTTTGTTGATTGGTGTCAGAAAAAAGCCAATTTACTGTGACTCAATGTTGTAAAACAATAAAACACCCAGCCAGCATGTCCATGTGGGCTCCACATGGGTTAAATGTGGGCTATGTGGGTCCTGAGTGGGCATGGGCCACATGGTTTCAGTAACATGGGCCCTACATGTGAAGCCCACGCAGGCTGACTGTATGAGTCCCATAAGGGATGTAAGTGGGCTAAGCAGGCATGGACAGGGTTAATTGTATGGGCCCCATATTGTTTCAGAAACATGGGCCCCACATGTGAAGCCCATGTGGGCTGGCTAAATGGACCCCATTTAAGGTCCATTCTGATCCCACTTCGACCCCATATGGGCAAACATATGGGGTTGAAGTGGGTCTTGTTTAACTCTCCCAGTTGGGCCCCACCTGAAACCCAGTCAGAATCCACTTGAAACCCATATGGGCAAACACAAGTGGGGCCACCATGGAAACAGACAAACCCACTTGGAACCCATATTTGTAGCTCAAATTTAACCCTTATGGGGCCCACATGGACATGCTGGGTGCACATGAACTTGAACATGAACTTCCAACACTTGAGGCACAGTACAGTGATATAAGGAGGTCAAAGGTCAGATCTGGTACTGTTGGCTCCAGGTTTGTAAACCCCAGGATGTGTATTTCATCATCTGTATATTTAAGATGCGTCCACGCTGCTAATTCTATTCATTTGACACAAACTCATCACCGCCAAATCCGACTAACACAAAGAGCTCTGAGCCTAATGAGTTCTTTAATGACACATAATTAATTGGATCAGCTTCATCCTCATTCAGCACTTGCCGCACCAAATCACAGCGTTAGCACACAAGACATTATTTTAATTAACTTTTTATATTATCTATACAGAGGCAGGAGGAGGAAAGTCAAAAAAACCGAGCGGCTCATGCTCCGAGCTTCCCTAACTTCGTTAATCATGATGTAATTTCAGGAATTTATTAAAAGTTTTAATTTTATAGCAGGACGTTCTCATTTTGGTTATCAGCTAACACTTCGGATAAAATGCATCAAACAGGATGAGTAGCTTTAGTCATCAAGACAACTGCTCATTACTAAATTACCATCAGATGTAAATTACTTTAACAAGTGCAACTTTCAATCAACGTATTTGCTCCCTTCTGGTCCTTTTGGTTTCAGCCTTCGTTGACGAACTTAAAAAAAACACTAAGACTCCACAATTTCTTTCTTTTGTCATATTTATTTTCCATTCCCGTTTAGACACCTCTACGTTATGTTTATCTTCGTTTCCACAAATTTTTGCAATATTTTTTCCAGCGGTCAAAAAACCGTGTGGCTACAAAACCAAAAAAGTACATGTAACTTCCAGCTCTGCCCTTATATACCAGCTGATAATACCCACAATTAGCTACCACCTCAATCAGCTGGCTGATTGTCAAAAGAAGTGGCAGACTCAATCAGCTGATTGTCCCTTCCTATACTTCATAATAACAGTTAACTACAATCCAATGACTCTGTTAATCCACTGATTTTTTTTGGAAACATAATTCATCAAATTACCAAGTTATAATTTGGGCTCCAACACCATACATACTGTTCATATTCTGACACATAATTAGTCTCCACACCAATGCACATAAATTCATAAATTCCCCATCAGTAAATAAATGTTTGATTAATCATATGGGGGAAAAAAGACATTCACAATCACTATTTTATGGTGCAGAAAAACATTTCATAGAAAATGATGAATACAGCATCATGTTAGAATGCTGATTTGTATAAATGAACAGTATGTAAGGGTTAATAAGGAGTTAAATAAGCTTTTCTTCTTGTAGTTTCAAACGTGATGTGACGATGCCGAGGAGAGCCGATGCATTCAATGACACTTCATCTGAATATTTTAAACACATTTGCAGGAAAGTGTTGCACAGACATGCTGAGTTAATGGAAAATCGAACTAATAAGGAAAACAAAATGTGATGGCGTGAAAAGTAATGGAAGTGCATCACATTCAACGCTATAATGGAGATGCAGATTCATTCAAATTCGAATGCGTTTGAACTAAACTTGCTCGTTTCTTCCTAAAAACCTGTTTGTGGCTTCCGATTCACCATATAGTGCAGTGTTGTCCACCAACAACATAAGATGGATAGATAGATAGATAGACTTTAATGTCACTTCATTGATAAAACAATACAAGCAAACTTAGTTCAGCTGCGTTCCAGAAAGCAGCATCTTAATTGTCTCAAAATAATAAATAATGTCTTGAAATCAATAAGAGTCCTAAAATAGTCAAAGTCATATAAAATTGTAAGTCTTTCAATAATTCAGTTATAGAAAAATAGAAAAAGTTTATCAAGGGAAACATTCCAAATTCTCTTAAAATCTCAGTTTGTGTGTAGGTTCTTGTTTTCTCGCTGCTATCTGGAGCGTGCTGAGCCACTGAACCTATGTGTGCCGCCATTATTAACATACAGTTAATACAGTAAAAATGTCAAATAAAATAAGAGAAGGGAATGTACCGTGGCTTGGTTCTGGACCCAGACCTGTAACTGATGAAATATTGGACTGTTATATTTTGTCAGAGCATTTCTATTTTAACAGGCGCAGCTTCTCCAGCTATTACGGTAAAAGTGGAGAGGCCCTCTGAAACTCACAGACTACTTTGCATAGCCAATCTTCTCACCTGACGCTAATCAGCCAATCAGATCTGTGCATTCGAACGTACCGAGAGACTCGACTGTGAGTGAGATACACACGGAGAAAAGAGGAGAGACAGAGAGGTCGCAGATAAGAGGAAGCTATTTCACATGGCGTGCTCAAGCAAAAGGAAAGTGGACAATGAAAATAGAGCTTTTAATCCAGAATGGACAGTTAAATGTTCATCCTTCCAGAGGCCAGTTCAAGACCTGTATGTCTCATATGTTCTGAGACAGTGGCCATTATTAAAAGCAGCAATGTTAAACACTTTTTGAACAATCATAACTATAACTATTCACTATGGGAATGAACCATTTATCTGCTTAATCACTATTTCACTATTATACTAAAAAATAGCCAACAATACAAAATGATGGTGTCACAGAGTGGCATGACTGTAAGTCTAGCATGGCAGGTAACACTTAAAATTTAACAGCATGCTCCAGGTCATCATGAAATGACAAGTAACACTTAACTTTTTAGCAGCACACTCAAGCCATGGATGTATTAGAGCTCTGGTAAAACTTCAGAGACTGAGAAGGCCATCACTGACGTCATGTGTGAGAGAAGGGTCGGGGGTCAGGGCAAATAAGCTCCACCTTGGATGGGTATAAAAGGATGCAAGTCACAGATTGTCATTCAGTGTCTGGTCTGTGGAGCAGAGAAGGTTTAATTGTGTTCTGCATAGTAAAGCTAATGTTGCATTAACCTCTGCCTGACTCAGTCTGTTTGACTCTTGAAGTTCTTTTTTGTTTTTTAATTGAAAATACATGTTGAGAAGAACCCTAAGTGTCTACTGGCCTACTTCTCATGTGGGGCTTCTATATATGTCATTTCACTACAGCTATAATTATTGTTCATTCCAAGTTTCCCACTTTTCCTGACATTCAGATTTCCACTTAATACCTGTGGAGCAGGTGTGTAACATTATCATTTCATTTCCTCACAGGCCATCATACATATCTGGGAAAGGTAAAGAGGAAGAGGTAAACACAATGAAAGGAGAGTTACAGTAATGCAAGAGCTTTAATCGTAACTTTCCTTTTATCTTTTTTTGCAGCTTTAACATTGAAGTGATCCAGGAACACAGATGAGGATGAGGGTTATTTAGGCCAATTCAACTTTTAATGTCAGCTCATCCAAATTATAATTCAGAGTGTACATTAAAGTAATTGTTGGCAGCGAAGGTCTGTGGCATTCTGAGACTCATCCTAAGACCTTTTCTTTCTTTTAAGCTGAGTTCTTCTGAAATTCCTGAAGGACGGGAGGTGTGTAGAAAAGCATTTTCTTCTATTTCAGTCCTTTAGCTGGTAAGACGGCTAAAAAATAAAATAAAAACGCTGTCCATTGATCTTTTTTCTTTTCTATTCTTTTCTGCTGTTTTGGTTTTTTCCTTTTTCTATCAGGCAGTAGAGACATTGCCGTACATGAGGGGAGTGAGAGGAAATGACAAGGATGGATTACAGAGTGGGCAACTATAAATTGTAAAAAAAAATATATAAGGTGGCACAACTTTAAAAAGTTTAGTAACAAGTTCTTCAGCTCTTTTGAGTTTAATCAGCTTTTAGAACAATTGTTGCCCAAGTGTAGAATTTCACAATGTGCACCCAGTTCAGAATTTTAAGTTAAGTTGGCACGTTGGCGTAAAAAAGACATTCACAATCACTATCTTATGGTCCAGGAGAACATGTTTAGAATATGATGAAACAACATGTTTGAATGCTGATTTGGTATTTTTTTTAATTTTTTTTATAAACACAGGTCAGACTTGAACATTTACATATAAAAATGTGTATCTGAAAAAATGACTTTGACTGTGGGTCACATTTAGGGAAAAGTCCAGCTACAAAAAACGTGTATAGGGTGTTTTTACAGCTCTCAAATGTAAAAAATTGGTCTAATTGAACAGTATGTAAGTGTTAAGTAGGCTTAACTGATTCACTTCTATTAGATGTAGTTGTACAAGCTGAAACATTAAGTTACAGTATCTCAACCCATGATGTTGTTGGGTCAAGTAATCATTTCTCTCTTGGTTCAAGTTGGTCAAAATTTTCTTTTAGTCAAAAGGCCCCCAAATCCCAGGTTTACACCATATCATTTGGGTCAATGTGATGTGATTAACCCTTACATACTGTTCATATTCAGGCATTTCACAGTACCCCCTCATAGTTAGTCTCTATACATAATTTTGGAACCACAAATCATTGATGAACACCTCATCAGTCATTCACAAATTAGTGATTAATCCTTAATGAGGCATCAGAGAGCAGACATAGTGTCATCTCTAATATGTGCAATCACACAATATAATGGTCCATCATTATATAACACTGGAGAGCATAACGCTTTCAATGAATGATGATGATGAATGATGCACAGACAGTATTTTTGAATGGTGTTTTCTGAGGTTCTGAATAAATATGAGTCAAACAGTCAACAAAAATGCATATTAGCTGAGCAAAAACATTTTTAGAAAGTTGAAATATTTCCTTTTTTTGTACATTCTGGGTCACCTGAGGATACTTCCTCAAATTTCTGGCTAAAAGAGTGTAAAAATGTGTCAAATGAATCCCTGACCAGTATGTAAGGATTGAAAATGTGTTGTATTGTATTGGTTGTCAAAATTGTTGCCAATTTTCTCAACTTATTACTACCACGTATAATGTAGATCAACAGGTGCCGATCACATAGTCTACATGTGACTTGTCATTTCCTCCACTTCGAGGGCTTCTGTTCTGCATCTGACGCTTAAATCTCAGATGGTCCTTGAACTCGTCAACAAAGAGACTTTTCAAAGTGGCCTCTGCTCTCAGCTGTTTAGTCTCATAATAATAAAGAAACATAAAAGAAATACTGTGATGAATATCTCCTGGCAGCAACTTTTAAGTCTCTGCTGGTCGATTTTGGAAAAAAAATTAAATGAAATGAAATGAAAGCAATGGCTGCCTGGAAGGAAGGAAATCAATCTAAAAAGCAATTTGAGAGATGATGGGCAGGAATGTGAAGTATACAAGGTTTATAGTTAATGTCTTTAAACCTTTAGAACCTTTCTAAAGGCTGAAACCAGTTCCTGGTACTAATTATTGGTGTTGGCCAGTTTGAGGCCAGAATCAATACTCGGAGGTGTTATCAGTTTATTAGCAGCGGTGGTGTGCCAGCGACTCCCCTGATAAGGTTGTAATGTAGCCGCAGTCCAAACAGCAGCTAAATGGACTGAACAAGCTGCTGTTTGTGTCTGTCGGCTGGAAGTCGGATCTTATCTGCAAAACAAAGAACAGCAGAGACACAGCAAACAGAGAGAGAGAGAGAGAGAGAGAGAGAGAGAAAGGAGAGGACAGAGGTTTTAATCAATGCAGCTCAGCCGGGGATGGAGGGAGGGAATAGAGAGGTAAGGACAGCAGGAATGTGAAAGAAGTACAGGAATGAAAGAAGAAACAGAGAGTCTACTGAACAAAGACCCCCAAACAAATAAAACTTGGTTGTAGGTTCCCCTCATGAACATCAGCTGCTATTTAAAATGAATTCATGTGGTACTGAAACTGCAGCCCTGATCCTGTTCCACGGCTAATTTATTTGTACAGAACATTTTGAGTCTCTCTCAACCTCACCTGAAAATGACATTCATGTATAACCAGGGCAGTATAACCAGGGCACATCATATCGTTAAGTGGCACCCCAGCTTCATTCTGTTCTGAAAGGCTTATTTAATGTATCTGACTGAATGCTCTGTATAATTATCCTGTCTGTAGACCTCCTCACACTTTCTTTCTTCACATGCTTAAAACAAACCCAAAATAGTTAAATTGTAAGGTAATAAATGTGTTGAACTGAATAACAAATTTAAAAAAAGCCTATACACCAGTAATAATTTCACACTAATAACATAAGCAGGCTAGCATTATAATTGGTTATTTAATGTGTGATGCAGAGTAATGAGGGATCACAGCGTGTCTTCAAGGCCTTTTAAAACAGAACAGCGAGGCTCAGTTAGTTGACTGCGGCGGGGCCGGTTGCTACGGAAACCGAGCACTCACAGACTGCCCCGATCCTCGGCTTAAACTAAAAGTTTTCAGAGCAAATTTTCATAGCAAATCATTCATCTGTGAAATCACCCTTGTTAACACTTCACTGTTCAAACGTCTAATTAATGTGAGAAGACACCCCTGCACAGGCCCACACAGGCACCGTTTATCATGTTTTAATAAAAGATATTAGCTTCATGTCTCAACATCTATTTGCCACTGAGGGCGTCCCACACAGGTGCGCATCTTTTCTGGGAAATACCTTGATTGTGACACCAGCTTTAAAAAAAAAAAAAAAATGATTTGCCTGTTTAATTACAGCTGTCTCAATACTTGATATCCATGATGCCACTTAGAAAAATCAGTCAGTCCTTGGTGGTATCTATAGTGCTGTATATAACCAATTAGGATGGATCATAACATGTTTTACTTTACTTACTGTGATACTGATGTCAATACTATATTATTTTTTGCATGTTGTGCCATGACAGGAAGAGAAATACATGACTGGAGACAATTTAATTCTGAAATCAATACCCAAAATATTGACTCACACAAAGAAGTCTTAACACTTAAGCAAACTGCATCAAGGCAGCCAAGTGTATTACGCTTAAGTACAAGAACCAGTCTGGGAGCACTCAAGCAGTGTCCTCATATCCTTTGTCATACAGATAGCAAGTTGATATATACAGGAAGTGTCGGCGAGTTTGTACAAGAGATGCTATCATGAATAGCAGAGTTAAGTCAGGCTGAGTATACTCAGGTTTGCAGTGCTGAACCATTGTGTATGTACAGTAATGGTAAGCTTAAAGGCCAAATAACACACATCGTTGCACCATGAAGACAGAAGATGTAAACTATATCTGATGCCATCATGGGGAGGAAACAGAGGTAACCTTGCCAACAAAGTGTACAGACCAGGCTGAAGCATTTTGACTTGCAGGGAGCATTTGACATAAATCCACACAAGTTATAGAATATATCTGACAGTATACCAGCATAGAAACAGTATAGAACAGTATTCAGAAAATAACTAAAGCTGAATATGGCAGAGCAGCCGACGTGTTGATCCTTGGAGCAAATGTGCTGCAGTTAGTCCTTTTTTTTGGAGAGTGTGTGTGCATTAGGATACTGGTGGCTTGTGGGATTTTATACAAAAAAAACAACAAGTAAGAATATATATATCTATATATATATACAGATATATGTATATGTATATGTACCGGAAGTGTGTTAGTAACCTAGCGTTAGCATTCATGATATCATTACAAACTGCTAAATTAACCAAATACCGATGGTTTATATGTGACAACAGTATAGTGGTGCTTAATGCAAAACTAACACATGTTTAATGCATTTGTATAATGCAGCGATGTTCACTGTATCTTCTGCCGCCATTTCCGGTTTGAAAAGTGGTCCCTCCCCTTCTGCTACGTAGCCAAGATGGCAACCGTTGAGGGCGTGGAGTGTCCATAGTTGCACACTCAACTTATTGACTGTTTTGAGTGCACCATCAGGGTACTCATAGTGCACTGCATTTTGTGTGAACACACTCATGCGCTCAAAATATTAAGTGTATGTACAGAAGTATGAGATTTGAGACAAAGCATGGCTTTTGCTGCAGGTTACCACCGTTCACCTCCTGCTTCCACTTCCATCTTGCAGCTCAGGTGTCTGAAACATGATCTTTCCTAACACTAACCAAGTGGTTTTTGTGCTTAAACCTAACCAGATCTTAACCACCAACATTGTCAGACCATAAAACAATCATTCTATTATAAAGCGTCTGTGGGAAAACACTCATATCACTTTGGGAGTCATGAAAATAGATCTATTCTGTCATTTTGGTATATGAGGATGTGTTAAGTTAATGTTACAACAGTAGTGGGTAGTTACTCTATAGAATATACAATTCAGAAAAAGAAAGTTTTATATTTTGTCAATATGATGATGAACACACCGACGATGTGGAGTCATCTATATACAGTATGCTGAAGGTGAAAAACATATTTGTTTGTTTGTACTATTGCAACAGCAGGTTTCCATTTTTTTTCTTTCACTTTTTCTGTTGCTTTAAATGATGAAAGTGATTTTTCATCTGCTGAGAAAAAGAACGGGAAGAAACAGAAACTTTGGATTCTGTGGGGGGGGGGGGGGGGGGGGGGGGAAAGGAGAGGAACAAAGTCCATCAGCTGAAGCTCTGCAGGTGGTTCCTCGCTGTCGATAAGAGCAGAACAGCTTGTGCAAGACGAGATGAGGACTTCTTGTTTTTATTACAACGTATGAAAAGATGCACACAGAGAGCTTGAATATGAATAAAACACAGACCAGGAACTATGACTGAAAATAGATGGGACGCCTCCATTATCGCTCTGCTGTCTGGAACACAGAATAAAACATATTCATATCAGACCATAAAAATGAAAAGTTACAGTCCCTGAGTTAATCTGAGACATCAGATATATCAGACTGATATTCTACAGTATGGTCCCCAGGACATACCAAACTAGGCAGAGACAAAAACACATATTTTGTGTGCTCACGGGCCCCGCCCCCTCCTCCTCCTCCCTTCCTCCCTCCTCCTCCTCCTCTTCAGTATTCTGCAGCAGCGGCGGCGGAGAGCACTGCCAGCGCCTATCGATCAGACATTTAGCTGAATGTTCTCATCGAACAGCCGGCTGCTGCGGACGAGACGCACGTGGGGAGACTGGGAAGCAGCCACACACACACACACACACACACACACACAAAGAAATGTGGAAAATAAATGAGACTCATGTAGAAAGGCAGAGGAAAGAGAGAGAGCTGATAACGCTGACCAATAATACACAGTTAACTCATAATTAACTGATTACATGTCTATTTACTGCATGGCCCAATGTATTTGGACACCCAAACATAACTGCCATATGTAATTGTTGCTCATACCAAAAATCATAGGCATTGATCTGCTGCTGTAACAGCCTCCATTCTTCTGATTCCAGGATTTCAACAAGATGTTGGAACCTGACTGCAGAGGTTTGCTCCAATTCAGCCGCAAGAGCATTAGCAAGGTTCAGCACTGGTGTTGGGTGATAAGGTCTGTCTCACAGTCCAGTTCATCCTGAAGGAGCTGGATTTGGAGGAGTTGAGGTCAAATATAGACTGGTTGATGATAATCTGTATGCAATAGTTAACACAGATTATTTTGGTGGGAGAGAGAGAGGTCAAAAATGTCTCGGTACGTGGTAAGAGTTTTTGAGATGTTTTATTAATATTCATCAGTGGGTTGTTAGCAAGAGGTCTCTCTCTCTCTCTCTCTCTCTCTCTCTCTCTCTCTCTCTCTCTCTCTCTCTCTCTCTCTCTCTCTCTCTCTCTCTCTCTCTCTCTCTCTATCCTGATGCTGGTCCACCCCGCTCTCATCATTATACAGTAAGTGTATCCCTCAACGGACCGGCTTATATCTGAAGTTAATAGTAATTGAATGCATCTATTTTTAATCAAAGCTGAACTCATCTGTAATCACATCGTGAGACATACCTGTCTACACACCCATGTACCAACAGTAGCGTACTCACTTTTCATGGCATTGCAAAGACAGGTGCAAGACAGTTAACAGTTTGGTAGTTATAGTACCTGACCTTGAAATTCGCTGTGGTATTTCGGTGTCCGGTGGAGGTTGCAAAGGTGGGAGGGTCGTTCAAACGTAAAGCAGCACAAAGCCAGATGTTGATATTTTTGTGGAAAATGGGTTGTGGTGAGAATAGACGTCTAAAAAACACACGTGTTTCTGGTGGAACGTCCCTCACCGAGAACAACAATGGAACAATGCTTCAAATGTAGACACTGTTTTAAAGAAACACTCACCAAGATATAAACGTGTTTGAATCAGCATCAGAAATCATGTTTAATGTGATTAAAGCAGGAAAGTCAGTAAACGATTGTGGCCGATTTTTCTCCACAGCAGAAGCTTCTCCTTCACTTCATTAAATTTCTGCAGCATCTGAAGGCAGCAGAGAGAAAGAAGCGCTGCACCTGAGCGCAGTGCCGTTAACCACTGTGTTTACCTTCATTAAATCACCTGGCTGCTACAAATAACCACAAACACACATCAGACTGTTCCATTAAAGCTTGATATACTGCATGTTTATGAAGGAGATGTCAGATTACAGGAGCTCATTAGGCCTGTGTTTTATGACCTCCTTTTTAACTTTTTCTTTCTGCATCTTTTCAGTGGTTCATGTTTTATTCTTGAATGCATGATGGTGTAATAGGATAATACGATCATACACGGTCATGGATATCAAACATGGATCAAACATGGATTTAGTAGAATCAACTAACATTTAAGAGTATACATTTTCTAATTTTTATTGCAGTTTTATGAGTACCTCAGTTGTTGCCATGATATCAGTGACAGACGTGTAAGAAACCGACATTCCATCCACTCTAACTGGGAAAAAATACTTCCCATCAGACAGTTCAGGAAGACTATCGTCAACAAACAGACTACTCCAAATAATTACAATTACAATTTAATTTAGCAGACATTATATCCAAAGCAACATGCATGCTTAGACAGGTAGGTTCTAATATTCCTGAAGCTGTACAGGTCAAGTTGACATGACTGAGCAATTAAGACCATGTGGACTCTAAAAGTTAGTCATCAATCATGACACCCAAGTTTCGGTCAGACTTTGTGGGCACGAGTTGGGTTGACTCAAGCTGGATACTGATCTCTTGTTGTGTAAAGGGACTGGCTGGGTTGACAAAAAGATTGGTCCAAGAGGTTAAGCTGAAGGTAGCATTCTTTCATCCATGCTGATACATCTGTAAGGTTTGATGAGATCTGAGCTGAGACTGTGTGGTCTTCCAGTGGGAACGACAAGAAGAGCTGGGTATCATCAGCATAGCAATGCAATGAGAAACCATGAGAGCGGATTATTGCTGCCAAGTGAGGTGGTGAAGAGAAGGGGACCGAGTACTGACCCTCGAGGAACCCCTGTGAATAAGCCGTACAGTTTGAACACTTCTCCCTCCAAATTACTCACCCTGAGAAGTAGGAAATTAACCAGGAGAGTTCTGGGGAGGTAGATCCTGAGATATTGTGTTCAGTGAGTGTGGAGAGGAGGATTTTGTGGTTAACCGTGTCAAAGGCAGCTGACAGATCTACTGTAGCAGCAATAGAGCTGAGGACTGACCAGCAGCTCTAGCTTAACGCAGTGATTCCATTATCGGCAGGGGTGCAGTCTTGGTTGAGTGACCCTACCAGACAAGAGGATGAGATGGAGGGTATAATTAAATTTGCTTAAACGCTGTCCATAACAGTTTCAGCTCTGTAACACAGCAAAAACTGCCTTATCATAGCACCACATAATGGTCCTAAATGCTATTTTGTTTGCACATTTTGAGCTCTGATCCACTACTTGAAAATGAATATAAAGGCTCATCTGAAGTGGTGTACAAATGTCAGCATAACGTAAGACGTAAGTTGGTGAAATTCAGTCTCATGCCGGCTAAAAGCACAATTTTCCTTGATCCTCCACCCAGGAATTATCAGCATGTTTCATGTTTTATGCACCCAGTGCAATTTTACATATATGGTGTACCACATACCGAAACCCCATAACAGGAAAATCAGTGAAAGTTAGAAGCACTATATCATGTTCCACAAGATATGTGATCTTTCTTATCAAACATGGTAAATGGCAAAAAAATACACAAAGAAAACTAAAAACCAGGGTATATAGCAGAGCACAGGAGCTGTTTCTGAACCCAGGACCAGTGTAACCCGGTGGTAATGCATTCCAGAGAGCTAAATAACCCAGTAGACTCTCTCACGTACTCTGGCATCAAGGAGGGCAAATTAAATCCCCTCTAACTCTAAAGAGAACGTTTTTATATTTTCACTCTCCAGACTCTCGGAGCTAGAGGTCTGAATCAAGGGTATAAAATCAAACATTTTCTCTAAAATAAAAAATGGTGGTAGTATCATTATGGTTCTCTCTACTGTGTATGTCATTTTCCACACTTATTTGATCTAATTAACTGTATAGAAAGGCGTTAAGACCCAACCTTTGTACAAGAATTGAAGGTTTAATACAATCAATACAATATACTTAATACAATATACTGTATTTTTGAAGGTCGGTGAGGTAGATTCTGATATATGGGATGATTATCTGATATAATCTTTATATAGAAGATGTGTGTTTGATATTTTGCAGTTTGACTTTTGTATTTCTATGTACTTTATTGAATAATTAACTGTTGGATGGTTATCCACACCTGTCATCATAGAATTGGTCAGCGTGATGGTGTGCATGATGTATATATATGTGGGGGTTTTTTGTGTCAAATGAAAAACCGACTTTTCACATTAGGAAAATGTAAATGAAAACCAAATTGAATCTGAAGTAGATTTACAATTTCAAACAACTACCTGAACAGTTCAGTAAATCCATCAAATGAAGACAAATATTTATACAACATGTAATATTCAGTCAATGGCACGTTTGGTGATGTTAGAAAAGTTGAAACAACAAGTGTATAGGTCTAAGTGTACTTTGAATTAATTAACTTGCTGTAGTACTGTTCTAATTAACACCCACCCACCCACTGAATGTTATAGCCCCCCCCCCCCCCCCAAGCATTATGTCGTGGCACTGCCTATGGGTCAAAGCTCTGTGCGGGTCAGCCAAGTTCCTCCATACTAAACTGGGAGAGCATGTCTGTAGGGAAAGGGATGCAATTAACACGTTTATATAATAACTCAACTAATATCAAACCGGAATAATGACTTGAGATCTTGGTTTATAATCATCAAATTAATAGGAAGGCACTCCCTTGTTATTTGCTTTGCAATAAAACTTATATTATATGAAGTTTATAGATATATACAGTTCAGGAACATACACCATGCCTTGCACATCTGCACATTAGAGTATTTAAGCACACCTTATCTGTTCCTCTCCCAGTCACTCCCATCCTAACACCTTTTATTAACCACTCTCTCTCCTTTGTTTAAGAAAGAAAAAGAGAAGAAAAGAAGAGCAGGATCTGGAGTTTTAGTGGAGCAGGAGCAGGTTCAGTTTCATCACCACAGACCTGCACAGGAGCTACTATGGACAGTCCACTCAACAGGAACGGGGGTCTCTATCCATCTGATGGACCAATGTGACAACCACCTCCCCCACACCCAGTTCTTTCCTACCTTCCCATCATCTCAGCCATCATCATCATCATCTCATTGACAAATAACCATACATCCATCATCAACCCTCCCTCCTCCATCCTTTCATCCCTCATTCCCTAATCCCTTCCTCCAGTCCCCCGACCCATCAACATCTAAGCGCTTTCATTACTCTCAATTAAACTATTTCAAATCCATATTCTTATTGGCCTGGTCTTAGTAAGTGAAATATAGGAGGGTTAGGGTTAGGGTTAGGTATTCTGAAGAAGCCCATTGGTTGGGTTTACTGTGCTATTTCCCTATAACGTACCTGGATTCAATCAAATACAGGCACATTTATTATTAAAATATATATACATGAATAAAAGGTTTAATCAAAATCAGTCTGTATAGTTAAATTGTACAGTTATGTTAGTGTTGGCCTTTGGACTGAATGTTTAATTATATAAAACACAGCTGATCATAGTGTGGGTTAATGAATTTCAATCAACTGAAAAACATGTTTATATTAGAATAATGGACTATTGTACACTGAAGAATGTTCATTTATTGCTATTGTGCTTGTATTAGAAAAAAGAAAAGAAACTCTTATTACTCCAATTCAGAAGTCACTAATAGGCGGACCACGATCTGGATGAGGACCCAGACTCTGTCCTATCTGGACCCTAACCTGTAACTGATGACATTTTTTTTTTCTCATTCATTTTTTATTGATGTGCCAGAAACATAGGCAAACATAACACATTGTTTATGCATGTACAATCATCAACCTTCAAGACTTAAGCCCCCTTCCCTCCCTCTCAGCCTCCCCCCCCTCCCCCCACACACCACCACCCTCGTGGCATTGAAAAAGATTGACAGATCAGATCTATGTCAACAGTAGATCCTTCAATTTGGATATTACATTCTCCCATTGAAGTTCAGTGCGTGGCTGAGCAATTATTTATTCTCGCTGATGATAGTTCCACGTCTGAAATGTCCAAAACTGTCAGCAACCAGTGGTTGGTAGAAAGGTCCTCAGTTTTCCAGCACTGCACCATTATCTTTTTGGCTGCAGTGAGGCCTGCAAGCCAAATTTTACGGTCTTTATCCGCCAGAGAAAGGCTAGAGCAGTGGTCTCCAACCCTGCTCCTGGAGAGCTACTGCCCTGCATGTTTTAGGTATCTCCCCACTCCAACACACATGATTCTAATAATGAACTTGTTATCAAGCCCATTGACAAGTTTCAGCTGCATGATAACGAGTTCATTATTAGAATCAGGTGTGTTAGAGAGGGGAGATACCTAAAACATGCAGGGCAGTAGCTCTCCAGGAGCAGGGTTGGAGACCACTGGGCTAGAGTCATCGTTCAAAAGATGCACCACACCTGTTCACGTGATGCTAATCAGCCAATCAAACTACTGGAATTACAATGCTACTTCAAGCTACTGAAAAATAACATTATGATGTTCTGGACCTTCACTTGAGGACATTTTCCCAAATTGGACCTCAGTGAATTTTCATTGAATACCCCTGCTCTAATTGATTTGGGTATTTGAAGCCTTTTTTTGTGCTCAGTGGTATAATATAAAATGTTACTTTTTAAGAGAGAACAAACAGAAATGTTGTTGCTTGACTCTCAGAAACAGTATGATATTGTTTGTCTGTTGGCAAAATTAGTTTAGTAGGTGTAAACCGCTAAAAATGCTCCAAGCAAGTACACGACTGCACACACGCCGAGGTACGTGAGATCTATTTCATGCATCGTGTTACCTGGAAATTCTGCTGTCTAAGCGATGCAGCCAAGGCTAGGTTAGGACCCCTAGGGGCCCCTGGGCACTGAAACTCATTCTCGTTCCCCTAGTTGATCATTTTTCCCCACACACTCATCGATACAAACTAACCACAGTGCATTGTGGCCTGCTAACCAATCATTACTTCCCCAACCGCCAAATTGACAAATAAAACAGTCAATGATGAGACTTATTTTCTTGGTTTTCCTGGATTTGACTGTGATTGGATAACAATGCTGGTGTGTGGAAACCTTGGTTTCCAACAGCAACAATAACTATCAACATCAGAAGAAGCCTCGTGTTGTCGTTATGTGTAGAGCCTGACCAAAAAAAAAGAAAAAGGAAAAAGGGGGCGATTATTTTTCCATCATGGAGGGCCCCCTTTCTGTTCAAGGACCCAGATTGGCCCGTATGGTAGATCTGGCCATGGTTGTAGCGAGGGTCACTACAGCATTGCAACAAGAGAAAGCTGAACACTTTGACCTCTTTCATTCATCATGCTGACCAGTTTAACAAAGCTTTAGCTGACGTTTGTGTCCTTGTTTTAAGCGGGAACTCTCTGCCCTTCCTCCTACAGGGCTTTAAAGGTCACACATTGCATGTTCTGTTTTCTTTTTTCTTTCTTTGCAGTAAGTACAGCAGAATATATTCCTTCATGGACACCATGTTTGTTTGTACTACATGTTCACAAGGATCATGCTTTTGTGCCAGATGGGTCAGGTGTTGCCATGTGTGCTTAGATGGAGCGTGTTTTCAGACCTAGACCTTGACAACTGCACGACCAAACATGTTATTATGGGGAATACGTGACTCCAGAATGACACTTAGGAGCGTTTTATAATATCAGCAGTAATCAATGTGGTTACTTTCACTGTGGTTAAGGTCTGGTTAGGTTTAAGCACCACATGCTTCTCTTACATTAACAAAGTGATCAGTGATCTTCCCTGAAACCTAACCACTTCCTTAAAGTGAAGCCATCATTGTCGCCACGGCTACTATAAGAGTAATAATACAATATTAATCTTTTAGAAAAAGATCTAAAATAAAGGTTGATAATAACGACAGGGTTAAGGTTTGGAGACTGTTCCAACTCACATTTGAACAAGAAAAAAACAGCAGGCTGTGTTGGGTTAATGCCTCCATCCATCCCCTCCTGCTCTGAATGAGGAGATCTGTCAGTTTTTATAAACTCTGCGTCATCTGAACTGTGTCATCGCTCCAGGTTATAATTACTATGGTGTTAGATGGCATTTGTCACTCAAACATAACCATACAGTATGTCGTTTTTTGGGTGACTGACCTATTGTTTCGTTTCTCTTGGGAGGACACTCTCCAATTGTTCTAAATCCTCCAAATCAAACTACAAAATACAAATCTGTGCCCCTCAAAATAACTATGTTTTATGCTGCTTGGTTACGTTATGGGAAAGATAGTTTTAGATTAAATAAGTACTTTTTTAAAGTTAGAGAAACATTACTACTTATTCAACTTGATTTTATTTCTTCATTATACTTAGATTTTAGGTATATGGTGCAATAATTCGTAATCCAAACAATAACAGATTAACCGCTGTCCACTCATCTCCAGCTTGTTCAGTGTAACGTCACGACTTCTCAGAGAGGATCATCTGCTACATAACACCCATAAAAGCAACATCAACCCCAAGAACAAGATCAACATCAGCTCAGCAGAAGGTCAAAGCACCAGTCCAGATAATCATAAGACTCATACAACCGCAATGTGCTGCTGAGGAGGAGGAGGAAACGAGGGATTCGAGAGAGAGAAGATTTGCTCTGCGGGTAACGCAGGAAGACAGACAGACAGACTGTGAGGGAGACGGTTAGTAAGAGGAGATAAATCAGAGCGAGGCGGTTGTAGTCAGCAAGCAGAGTGATGGAGAGGAAACCACTGGTCAACTTGCCTTCAGCTCTGTGTGTGTGTGTGTGTGTGTGTGTGTGTGGTGTGTGTGTGTATGACCCCTCAGGTCAGATCTATAATAGAAGATCCTCTCCTCCATCTCACCGTTCTGCCCTTTACACCGCTACTGACACACACACACGCACACACACACACACACACACACACACACACACACAGAGAGAGAGAAAGAGAGAGAGAGAGAAGGAGAGAGAGAGAGAAACCCTGCATGTGTGCATTTACAAAGAGAGAAAATCACAATAGACAGAAAAACACACAATATTATAAACCTTGTTCTGTATCTATGAGTCATGGCAGTGAGATATGTAATACACAGCTTTATTTAACTGATAGTATTACATTATTATATTATATTCCCCACTGTAAATGCTCCACTTCTCTTTGTTCTTCAGTCACTGTGTTCTTCACCGTCATCAGAAACTTATAAGAGAATAGACAAACAGCTCATGCTGACCAATCACAGTTTTTTGGTCCAGAAACCTCAGCATCCAGGTTCTGTTTTCCACGAATAAGACAAACCTTATTAAAAAATAACATTGACATCGGTGAGAATGCAAATAACTAGTGATCCAGCCTTGAAACAAAGCTGTATGCAACGGTATGTCATGTGGTTCATTCCATATGTCTAGGTAACTGGTAGTTATTAAAAATACGATATATCTGTTCATTCATATCTGTTTAACATCACAGCCCAACTTAATAGATGAGTTCATGGATGAGTTGAGTCTCTGTGCTTAGTTCAGACATGTTTGTAATAACAGCAGGACAGAGAAGACAGCACATATTGATGAAACCGTGTTATAATGATGTACATGCGCTGTTACACTTTTTTCATGCTCACAAAGCAATTGATGTTTAACTTTAAATCATAAAGGTTTAACTTAATAATAGCAGCTGCTGCAGTGGATGCACTGTGGTCTATAGAATATAAAAAGTAAACAGATGGCAGATGAAAGACAGACGGAGAGATGGAAGAAATATTGAATGAGACACTGCAGTAAGTTACAGAAGGTATTAGAGCAGAGGCTGGCTCGGATGTGACGTCAGGTGTTCGTCTTGCTCCCTATAAATATATCAGATAGCTGTTGAGGTAATTATCTGTATTATGAGTGATGTAGTATGCAGTATTACAGTAAAAGTACTGCAGTATTATGAGCGATGTAGTATGCAGTATTACAGTAAAAGTACTGCAGTATTATGAGCGATGTAGTATGCAGTATTACAGTAAAAGTACTGCAGTATTATGAGTGATGTAGTATGCAGTATTACAGTAAAGTACTGCAGTATTATAGTGATGTAGTATGCAGTATTACAGTAAAAGTACTACAGTATTATGAGTGATGTAGTATGCAGTATTACAGTAAAAGTACTGCAGTATTATAGTGATGTAGTATGCAGTATTACAGTAAAAGTACTACAGTATTATGAGTGATGTAGTATGCAGTATTACAGTAAAAGTACTGCAGTATTATGAGTGATGTAGTATGCAGTATTACAGTAAAGTACTGCAGTATTATAGTGATGTAGTATGCAGTATTACAGTAAAAGTACTACAGTATTATGAGTGATGTAGTATGCAGTATTACAGTAAAGTACTGCAGTATTATAGTGATGTAGTATGCAGTATTACAGTAAAAGTACTACAGTATTATGAGTGATGTAGTATGCAGTATTACAGTAAAAGTAGTGCAGTATTATGAGTGATGTAGTATGTAGTATTACAGTAAAAGTACTGCAGTATTATGAGTGTTGTAGTATGTAGTATTAAAGTAAAAGTAGTGCAGTATTATGAGTGATGTAGTATGCAGTATTACAGTAAAAGTACTGCAGTATTATGAGTGTTGTAGTATGTAGTATTACAGTAAAAGTACTACAGTATTATGAGTGATGTAGTATGCAGTATTACAGTAAAAGTACTGCAGTATTATGAGTGATGTAGTATGCAGTATTACAGTAAAAGTACTGCAGTATTATGAGTGATGTAGTATGCAGTATTACAGTAAAAGTACTGCAGTATTATGAGTGATGTAGTATGCAGTATTACAGTAAAAGTACTGCAGTATTATGAGTGATGTAGTATGCATTATTACAGTAAAAGTACTGCAGTATTATGAGTGATGTAGTATGCAGTATTACAGTAAAAGTACTGCAGTATTATGAGCGATGTAGTATGCAGTATTACAGTAAAAGTACTGCAGTATTATGAGTGATGTAGTATGCAGTATTACAGTAAAAGTACTGCGGTATTATGAGCGATGTAGTATGCAGTATTACAGTAAAAGTACTGCAGTATTATGAGCGATGTAGTATGCAGTATTACAGTAAAAGTACTGCAGTATTATGAGTGATGTAGTATGCAGTATTACAGTAAAAGTACTGCAGTATTATAGTGATGTAGTATGCAGTATTACAGTAAAAGTAGTGCAGTATTATGAGTGATGTAGTATGCAGTATTACAGTAAAAGTACTGCAGTATTACGAGCGACGTAGTATGCAGTATTACAGTAAAAGTACTACAGTATTATGAGTGATGTAGTATGCAGTATTACAGTAAAAGTACTGCAGTATTATGAGTGATCTAGTATGCAGTATTACAGTAAAAGTAGTGCAGTATTATGAGTGATGTAGTATGCAGTATTACAGTAAAAGTACTGCAGTATTATGAGTGATGTAGTATGCAGTATTACAGTAAAAGTACTACAGTATTATGAGTGATGTAGTATGCAGTATTACAGTAATAGTACTGCAGTATTATGAGTGATGTAGTATGCAGTATTACAGTAAAAGTACTGCAGTATTATGAGCGATGTAGTATGCAGTATTACAGTAAAAGTACTGCAGTATTATGAGTGATGTAGTATGCAGTATTACAGTAAAAGTACTGCAGTATTATGAGTGATGTAGTATGCAGTATTACAGTAAAAGTACTGTAGTATTATGAGTGATGTAGTATGCAGTATTACAGTAAAAGTACTGCAGTATTATGAGCGATGTAGTATGCAGTATTACAGTAAAAGTACTGCAGTATTATGAGTGATGTAGTATGCAGTATTACAGTAAAAGTACTGCAGTATTATGAGTGATGTAGTATGCAGTATTACAGTAAAAGTACTGCAGTATTATGAGTGATGTAGTATGCAGTATTACAGTAAAAGTACTGCAGTATTATAGTGATGTAGTATGCAGTATTACAGTAAAAGTAGTGGTTTGGTCCTCTGACTGATATATTATTATTATGACATCATTAGATTATTAATAGTGAAGCATCAGTGTTAGAGCAGCATGTTACTGTTGTAGCTGCTGGAGGTGGAGCTAGTTTACACTACTTTATATACAGCTAGCAAGTTTAGTCCAGTGGTTCCCAACCTAGGGGTGGGACCCCTCCAAAGGGTCAGCAGATAAATGTGAGGGGTGGTGAGATGATTAATGGGAGAGGAAAGAAGAAATCTCTAATCTTTGAAGAAGACAGTTAAGTAAGAAGAAGACCCTGAGAGGTATTCCTGAAAAATGGAGCAAGTGAACGTTTGAGTTGAGATTATTGTGTCACACCTACTGTTCACGAAGAGAATCTCAAGTGAATAACATCATTATTTACAGAGCTGGGATTGATTGACAGGTCTTCAGGTAGTCTGCTCTGTCAGATTTCACCTGCATGAAAGTGTTTACTTACTGCTGATGTAGCTCACACACACACACACAAGCACAAGCACAAGCACACACACATGCACGCACACACACAGAGAGAGAGCAGCAGTCAGCCTGCCTAATGTGATCACACAGAGAACATCTGATGTTTATTTTATTATAAAAGTGAAAAGCAGCAGGGTGTCTGTTGTTTCACACACAGACAGGAAACCATGTATTATTGATCAGGTCAGTTTGGTTCTCACAGCTGAAACAGAATCAGAGCAGTTTGAAAAGAAGAAAAACTTTTGTCTTTTGTCTCATACTTTTATCTTTCATCTTTACACAGATGGATGTGTTGATCCTAAACCATTAGAACAAATGTACCAATTACAGTTCCTACTAATACGAAGGCCTCCTACTGAAATGACTGCTGTTACATTAGTTCAACCGTCTAGTCCTCCTACCTCACTGACCTCTGACCCCAGTCTGTGTCTATGCTGGAGTACCGCTGATTTACTTTATCTCTGAGCTCCTCACCGCTTTGTTTCTTGCACTTTTCTGACACTGGATGATTTCATTATTAGTTCCTCGTGCAGCCAGAGACACTCACCGTCATCTTCAGCTCGGGAGTTGGATGTAAAGCAGGAAGCAGGGGTGCGTTTGATGAACAAGTCTTATCTAATCTCCTCCGATCTGGGTTCATCTGCAGATCAATGCGGATTAAGCCTTTACATGTGGGCAGATTAGCTCTCACTGTGGCAGCTTTTACAGTTCAAATGAGCCCCCCGGCTGCGTCACCGATACAGCAGAGCCGCAGATAGGCGGTAATAAATCCTGCGAGGAACATATGGAGGGGAAAATGAGGGATGTAAAGCGTGGAGAATCGACCTGAAAGCAAATGAAGAGATATGCCCGCGTTCCCGCAGTCATTACGGGCGACGGCGGCACACAACGTCTTGCTAATATGAAGATTTAATGGAGAGCCCCGGGGGCTGCATGTGGTCATAAGAATGGGGAGAGAGAGCATAGAGGAGAATCATAGAGAGAGAGAAAGAGACAGTGATGGAGGGCAGGAAAGAGAGTAAATCAAAGGGACAGAGAAATAACCAACAGGAGACACTTTACAGCAGATTCCATAAGTAACAAAGTCGATCGATGACGTGAATTATTTTCTTTGTGTCAGACGTTTTATATTCACGTGCTCCAATTACCTCTCTATACTAGCTTTCACTGTAGCTGCTCGAGTCTGCCTTTCTAATGTGGGGGTTCAAGGGATTCACAGGAAATGATGCAACTGATACTTGGATGTGATTCACATTTTACAAAAAGAAAAAAATATGACAAATCACATCACATCTGACCCAGTTTAACATTTAAAAGCAGTGAAAACATCCTGAATAACATTCTTTAAGTCTGACATTTCATAAGTTTTGCTAAAGTGGCCCAGAATATACATATTTTAGAAGTATTTATTATCATTTTAATTATTTTCCTGTGCAGCTGATACACATTTGTATATATGTAGATATATACAAATGTGATAGATTAATGACTGATGGGGAATATGAACAGTATGTAAGTCTTAAAGATGTATTGCAACAATGGTAGAGAGATGAGGGAAGAAGGGTTTGGGATGAGGGATGAAAGGTAAGGGGTGGGGGATGAGGGGATGAAGGGATGGGGGTGTAGGGTAAGGGATGAGGTCAGAATAAAGGTGCCAGTTGGATGAATGGAGGTGTTGGATGCTGTACTGGGGAGCTGTCTCATCCTCCTGTTCTGGATGGAGCGGCCCCCCCATAGTTCCTCAAGTCAAACAAAAGAGATAATATTAGAAAAGGGTTTGGGAGGGAAGGATGTGAGAAAAGACAAAGGAGAGAAGAGCGGATAAGGTGTGACTTGAGTAGAAATAAGGGAGGTATGAGGCGTAGTCTTTGTTCCTCAACTTAGTTATAAAACTTCATTTAAATGAAAGCATACCTCATTTTTGAGTTAACGCCTCTTGTCCTCACAGGTCAAAATTGCCCAGAGGAAAACAGGGTTTAGGATGAATCACCCTTTTATTGAGGACTGATAGATATACTGTATGTGCATGTGGTTCAAAATGTGGTATAGGGACTAATAATAAATGGTTTAGCATGTGACCTCATGCAAAAAAGAAAGAAAAAAAGAAGAAGAAGAAGAAGAAGCAGTGAGTAGTCCAGAGATACACCAGCAGCAGCCATGCAGCACATCCCTCTATAGCCAAATGACTACTGTCATTAGTGTGAGATTAGACTTACAGCAACACTACAGCAGCAAATACACGACAGACGTAATGAATTCTAGTCGCTTTCCTCCCTTCATTGAATCTCTCCGGTAGCTTTCTAATGTCTGAGCTCATCACACAGACAGAATACTTTAAATATTTTGGGGGTTTATTACCATACTATCATTTCCGATGAAAGCAGAGCAGAAAATTGAGTTAAATAAGCTCATCCTTCTAACCTAAATTAGTTTATTCATTTTTGTCTTCTTCGCACCGCTTCGGCTGCAGAGCACTCGGTGGTGTGTTTTTTTTTCTCTGGACTCACTGAGCTGTGGTCCTGAATCACTCTGCATGTCATCCTGTCTGCCTTTTGTCTGCAGAGCTGCTGCTGCTGCCACCAGCCCTGCTAAATGTATTCTTCTTATTTCCAGGGATTTTAACTGAGTGTTTCAGCCTCACCTTTATGATTAGCTTTGTTATTAATCTATTAAAGCAGGTTTAAGGATGCTTTAAATTAGAAACTTTAAACTAAAAAGTTTGTAATATTCAATTTAATAATGTTTTTACCTTTTAATATTCCTACTTTTTATAATAATACTATCAATTGGCAATGTGTTGCTACTGGCTCATAGTGATGAACCTACAGAGAACTATCAGTGACTCTGCAGCTCTTCTCGACACTATGGAGCTTCATAGTTGAGTTTCAGCTCATGTTTTGCTGTCTGGCTGCAACTTTACTGTTTTAGTTCGCTCTCAGAACTCTTAAGGGGCATTCAGAGCAAAAGCGTCTGAAGCGAAAAAAAATCGTTTGAATCGCTTCTATCGCGCCGCTTGATCATAAATATCAATTTTTGGATCATCGCTTCATTCGCGCTCGTGACGCCGGGAGAAACTCGGCGCTGATTGGATGTCGCGGCGCAATGTCGCCTGAAAAGTTAAATTTTTCCAACTTTATTCGCGCCGCTTCAGACGCTTGATTCATTCATTCATTCGCTTCAGACGCTTGATTCATTCATTCATTCGCTTCATTTGCGCCGCCTGATATAAAATCGTGTGTTATCGCGCCATTTTGCCAGACTTGCTTCTCAATTCGCGTCAGATGCTTTTGGTGTGAACGCAGCTTTACAGCATTATTTTTGCATGCAGTATGCAGCTGTTTTCATCGAAAAAGCTCTGAAAAAAAAAGAACTGTACACCACCTGCTCAGCACCAAACAGACAATTAGTTATAAACTAGCTGGTGAACATAGTGAAGCATTTAACAGCTAAAGAACTAGATATTTCCCTCAGGAGTTGGTAGAGAGCAAAAACAGACATAAAAAGAGAAACCTGGACCAGATGCACATAAACACAACTCTAAATGTATGATGTCATTCTGCAAGATACATGCATTTTGTAATGATTACGTTATGTATAAGAACCTTGGTACTTTTGAGGATATATAACCATGTACCTATAAGATAATATGTGTATATTTTCATTATATTATCATATGTGCAGTATACAGTATATAGAGCCAATTATTATAAATGTTTTGTGATTGTTATGTACTGTACATTGGGATCTATTGAATGACTAATGTAAAAAGGGCCGGTGTTATAAGCAAATGCTTCATCCTACACCTTTTCGGTCAGAAACTGCTTTATCTATTTACTTATTCCCTTTTGGTTTGTCACTATTTCTGAGGGAGATGAAGAAAAAAAGGACGATGATGATTATTTACTGTATTTATACTTGTGTATTTGAGTTTAATGACTGAAATAAACTCAACTCAACTTAGTTCTGGATGTGGAAACAACTGCAAACAAGTTTAACACACCAACTTAAAATGTGCTGATCTGTCACTCATATTTGACAAATAAGCCAAGTCAGGTCATTTTTATTTGAATAGCCCAAAATCACAAATTTACCTCAGTCTGCTTTACAGTCTGCGCAACGTACAACACTACTTGATTCAGACACAAAAGACATAAAACATTTAAAAGAAAATATAGTGTATATACTATTAGGAAGAGGAAGAGAAAAAGTCATATTTACAGAGCAGACAGCTGGATCTGTAGTTCTAAATGTGTTTGGAATGAAGAATGTCGAAGTCAATTCTGTAAGTGTGTCCAAGCTCCACAAAGAGCACATTAAATTTGACCAAAAGTCCCCTGAAACCTGCTTTTGTCCAACAAATAGAAATACTTGCAAATGGTGAATACAGTCAATATACCAACAAGACTAAAAGTAACAAACAAAAAGGATTATTGACTTCTTATTGACGTCCCAATATGTTTCCCCAAAGCAGAGTCCACAAACACACACACACACACACACACACACTGTTCAGCCTTCTGATCAGTTCACTATGGAGTTCCATTTCATGTGCACACAATAGTTTAAAAAAAAAAAAACATGTTTTAGGTCTTGAGGGTCTCTGTAGTTTATCCACGCTGGGATGACAGTAGGAGAGACAAAAGAAAAAAAGTTTTATCAACAGAGCACATAAACAAGAACGACTTCAATTTTACTTTTTTGGTTTATTTTTTGCTAAACCAAACTGGAGTCAGGAGCATCATTCAGTTTCACAATGCTGATGTTACTAAACAGTGTTGCTACCTGGCTTCTAAATGTATGATCAAACAGTCCACTGTCAGTAACTACCTATAGCTATAATTGAATATCAGTTATTACCTTTATATTGCATCGAATATCAATATTGAACAAGAAAAAACGTTAGCAAAAAGGCTTTAAACTGAGGGGTAGTTGGCTAGCAGCACTGTCAAGCAAAAGCCACTTTTTTTACTGACACTTTTCATATATACTTGTTTATAGGACACATTTCAATGGCGCAAACTATAATGGAAAAACACTTATTTACACTATATTATATTTAATATCAATATTAAACAAGAAAATGTTAGTAAAAAGGTTTTAAACTCAGGGGTTACATTAGCTTGTTAGCTAGCAGTACTGTCAAACATGATGTTTTTACCGATACTGTTTATATATACTTGTTTGTAGGATGCATTTCAATACTGAAAATTAAGTTAAGTAAGTTTTAAGTTAGAGCTGAGATTGGTTATTCATACCTCACACTCTGGTTATGATTCTACAAGGCTTACACCGCCATAGCTGAGTGGCTCTATGAGCTCCATTGACACTACACAGATAATACACCTTTTGTAAAAATACAATTGAACAATATCTAAAGATTGAGATTGAGATATTTGTGCCCCCCTCAAGTTGAATAGGCACAACGCCCCCTGACTGGAGTAATAGATGAAATTTACCATTTCTTGCTGGTAGCAGAAATGAGAATACTTTTATTGTTTTCTTAGGAAGGCGCTGAGACAAGAATACATCAGCAACATCAAATACAGTATAAACTGTACATTTGTAAGTTGGTGATATTAAAATAGGTACCTTTTAGTTTAAAGGTGCAGTGTGTAGAATTTAGTGGCATCTCGTGGAGAGGAATTGGCAGATATAATTATGTTTTCATTACCTTGGAATGAGCCCTTTATATCTACATAGGGAGCGGGTCCTCTTCTCTGGAGCCTGCCATGTTGCACCGCCATGTTTCTACAGTAGCCTAGAGTGGACAAACCAAACACTGGCTTTACAGAGATACTTTTGGATTTTTTGCGAGCCAGTAGGTTCCCCTACATACTTGGAAGGGGGCGGGAATTCAGTTGGGTACTGAATTGCAGCTAGATGCCACTAAAACTGGTCCAATGGTATTTAATTCTTTAGAAGTCCCCAGATTGTTACCCCCTTGTACCTAGAGGTCTTTATCGGGACATATTGTACTGTTAAACTGTGATTTGGGTATGATAAGGCTGTATGTTGCAGGCAATAATCTAAAGCTTTACCACAACTTTTCTGATGAAAAGATGAAAAGTCAGACTGCTTGTGTTTCTTGGCCTGTCCGACTTAATTCAGTGATTACTGTGCATCCAGAAACCAGCAATTATTTTTGTGAGTACAGTGTTTTCATTCATTATATAACTGTTGGTTAAAACTAGGGAAATAAGACCCAAGCTGAAACAAACTGAATTATCCTTTAAGGCAATCAGTGTGGGTGCGAGTGGGTGTGTGCTGCACACTGAGACTTTCCCAGGAAACGTGAATGCCCTCATTAATGTGACAGATTGCCACAGAGTGCTAAGAGCTGCAATTCAGTGTCAGTGTGGATTTGTTTTGTGTTTAATAATGCTGGGGACTTCCTAGGTCATATTTTACTGAAACAGGCTGACCATGTCTGAACCACTGCTGTTTCTATGTAAAAGCTGCAGCTGTTTCTTCTTTCTGTTCTCATGAGTTCAGTGTTAGTCATTCTGTTTGTGCTATTCTTGTGTATCTGAGTGCCGCAGTTGTTGTGTTCAGTGCTGTAAACAGTCGATAAAAATAATGAATTTTATAAAAACAAAACTTGTCTCCAGTCAGATAAAAATAAATGGAAAACAGCAGCAGCGTCACACTGCGTCGCCACCAGGCTCACAGTCAGATAACTAATGTACCCATTGAATTTCAATGAGTCCTTCTGAGGAGAAATATCCTCACTGACAGCTCAAATCCATTTTATTGCCCAGATTTACTTCCCACCAATCATATATGATCTGTCTTGTGATGCTCATGGCCTTGTTAACAAGAAACAAATCTACAACAGTGCAGCCATCCGAGAGAAAGTCTTCTCTCTGAAGTCTTTAGGAGCACGCTTAGATGTTAACTTTGATACCATATCCATATACAGATCACATAACATTTCATCTGTGTCTCGGTATCTTGTCCGAATCAAGAAAAACATGTTAATGCAATTGTAAATGCACACAGAACATACTGTAAACAGGACGCAATCACATGGGCCAGAAGACATCTAGAGGAGGTCTGGGTCACATTGTGATCACATCTCAGCCAGCTGTAAATGAAATCTGCACAGTTTGAATATTTCCTCATCTTGTTAGCCCCAACAAGTTGAAAATACATGTAACTCTGCATCTTCTTGCTATCCAAAGCTGCCCGTCAAAAAGCTGTAGATAAGTCCTTTCTCTGTAAAGCGAAAATTAGAAGAGACCATATAGCACCATTACTTCAGGAGACTCTCAAGGGTCAAGTGACCAATGTGGGTAGCCAATCAAGGACTAGTGCTAGGAAGCTTCTCCATTGGCTCTGGTTACCCTCATACAGGATAAATATTAAATATAAAAATAAGTTAGCCAAAAGACACCCATATATTGTATGTCTCAGTCTGTCATATGAACCTTGTACCCTTGGGGTGACTGTGGCTCAGGAGGTAGAGTGGTTGTCCACCAATTGGAAGATCAGAGGTCCAATTCCCTGCTCCTCCAGTGCATATGCTCCCGATGGCTGTGCCAACAGTGTATGAAAGTGTATGAATGTTAGTTTCCTCCTGATGAGCAGGTTGATGGCATAGTAGCCCCTGGTAGCATGGTAACCCCTGCCTTCAATGTATGAATGTGTGTGTGAATGGGTGAATGTGACATGTAGTGTAAAAGCACTTTGAGTGGTCAAAAGACTAGAAAAGTGCTAAATCAGTTTACCATTTACATGATTTGAAAACTTCCCTTAAGCTGACATGGAACATGTTTATTGTCAAACCATACGAGTCTGCCAGTTTCACCCTCCACCCCGCAGGATTCAGATAACAAGAACACCTCTGAATACAAGGTGTAAGTGCAGAGGTTTGAAATGAGATGTCATTATCCAAATAACCATACAGGTAGCAGGTTACTGCAGAGTGGGAGTGAAGTCTTCATCACAAACTGCTGCACTGCACATCAGAATAGACCTTTTTCACAGCAGACACTCATCGAGACAGCACAGGTGGAACTGATAACATTAGCAATGGTTCAGTTGCATTCTAGTGACCAAGGTAGCCATACTTGTGCAATATTCAGCCATCATTAATGTTAGTCATTGCACCTGCTTTTCCTGCTTTTGTGACTCAGCTTTTATCCCAGACTGATGCTGGGTTCATGTCATATAGGACTGACCGTAGAGACTCCCATGTTTATGACTTGAGAATTCACGTCATTGGGAAACTTGTATTGAATTTAGGTTTTATTACCATGAAAATGGGACTTTGGCTGATGTGAGGTGTCAGTATTTTTCAGTTGAGATGATGAGAACTCTGCTTGCAACATGAACGCAGAATGCCCTAAAACTCAAAGGTCACAGTGTCTTCTGAACTCAAATTCAGTTATATGCACTGTATATCTCCTATCAGTAGACAATAATCTGGGATTGATACAAGTATTTTGAGTCTATGGATAACAGAATCAGCTGATTGATTTAAGTGCAAACTGTCTGTATATATTCTGTTTCAATTTGTTTATCTGTTGGCAGCTCAGTTTCCACTGCAGTGGATTCATTCTGGTCTTTGATCGTCCGTCCGTGGAGCATTTTCTTTGTTTTCGACAATAATCTTAATATTTCATGTTTGCCTGTCAAATTAACATATTTTGTCTTTATGAACCCAGCTGTTTGCTGTATGCCTGACAACAGTCTGCTTTGATTTAGAACTCTGTTGGTTTCTTACTCTGTGCTTGTGGGAAGCAGTTCATATTCAGTGGCGGCTGGTGATAAAAATGTTTGGGGGGGGGGGCAGTTTGGTGGTGGGGCTCCTAGGGTTAGTGTCAAACAAACTGTAGCACCACTTCATACCGCAGCAAAAGGAAAACCAATCTAAAAACAACACACTATAATGTTCCCTGGTTTGTCCCAGTATAGTATCTCAGACCCACAGAGAGAGGAATGAAAAATTATAATTACACATGACAAAATGCCCATTTTACTCACATCACCTAAAGTTACCAGCAGTTAAAGTAAAGTTACCAATATGTTAATATGCTTAAAAAGACACACCACCATATATATTTTACTTATTGTGTCTTCAGTCCTGATTTCACTGTAATCTGTTAAGGCTGATTTATGCTTCTACGTAACCTCCATGCCGTAACTACGCTGGTGCCCCGACGCCGTTGTGCACCTTTCAAAGTTCTGCGTCTCTCCATTGCGTCGTGTTTTGTCGCGGTGCAATTCACCACCAGAGCGGTAGGGGGATGTGCTCCTTTCCTGAATGGTTATCTGTGTCTCTAGTTGATGAATTGTTTGCCAACTGGCAATCCTTATAATGGGGCAATGACGAATTGTACAAGTGCTCATATGTCCTAACCTCTTCGATTAGACGATCTTCGACTTGGTCCATTGTGTTTGTGTTAACCTCGCTGATCCATGGTGGGGAAGAGGCAGGCGACCAGAATTAATTTCACGATACCAGAAATACGTTGCTACCAAGCAAACCAATCACAGCCCTCACGGTCTGCGTTGCCTCGACGCGTTGTTACAATTCTGGGGAGGAGCACGTCAGGGGACGGCGTAGGGGTTCACAGCGACGCAGAGAGCTCTGCGTATGTACGCCATCGGAATGCAGAAAGAGTTCAGCAATGCTAAGCCTGCTAAAAGGCCTAGCTTCATGCAATTGTATTGATGGCTGCAGTTACTGTTGGCATTTTTCAGAGAGATGTTTTAGGTCTCGTTCCTCTATCGCTGTCCACAACGTTTCAGTGCTGAAACTTTGAAACAGTAAACACATAAAGCAATAAAAGGAATAACTTGCACCACATCCAGGTCGGTCCAAGCTCCTTTATCTTCTTTTTGTCTTCTAGTTAAAGTCTTGTGAAGAATTTTGTAGAGAAATAACCAAATAATCTTCTTTGATTTCCGTGGCTCCACTTTAACGTAATTTCCTGAAACAATCCTCTCAGGGGAAGAGATGTGCTGCTTAATATATGGGATCACTGTGGTGGCTCCAGAATCAGTGGTTTCAGCAACTTCACTCAGGTTTTCAAAGACATCTATATTTTGTTGATCGAGGCACCTGCCCCATACCTCAAGCTTTCAGGAGAATGCAGTGATCTTGTCTGCCAGGGGAGGTAGGTGCTTGTCTTTTGCCTTGGAGCTGAAGATTTAATTCATTCAGCTTGGCAAACACATTGCTGAGGTAGGCCATCTTAAACAGAAATTGTTCATCACTGAACTTGCTTGCAGCCTCATACATGCACTCCTCCTCCAATAAGATCCGAATCTCTGCCCTGAGCTCAAAAACGCGTGACAGCACTTTGCCCCGGGAGAGCCACCTTGCAGTGCAGTAACTGGCTGGAGAAAATCATTGCTCTGGGCGCTGATGGTGCTGCTGTTAATTTGGGCAGCAAAGGGGGTGTCATAGCCCTTTTGCAGCAAGAGGCAGGTGACCACATTGTGCCTTTCCACTGCATGCCTCACAGGTAAGACTAGAAGATAAGGTATGACTGAAACCCTTAAGTCACTGTTATTTTGTTTTATAGAGCAGATGTATCTACATTTAAAATTTGACTATCTTTTCAGATTGGAATTGGCAATGTTGTCAGTGCAGAGGGACAATCAAATGATTGTACATTTAATTTGGAAGACATACCATTTCAGCCCAAAATCAATGCTCAGGGTCATTGGGGCTGACTTGGGGGTAAATGCGCTGATGCCCAGTGGGGTGAAGGGGACAAGGTGGCTCCCACATGTTTCAAGGGCCTTGGAGACCTTTCTTAAACCAGGACAGTTCACTGCTGTGTACTACCATATGGACCATTTGGCAGGCTCCCCTGCCAATGCAGACATTGCAGGCCGAGCTACAGAGGCCAGTGCATTCTTTCATAATATTCCTTTCATTAGATCCACTTGTTATTGATTTTTTTTTAGGAATTTAGTTCATCAATGTTGTATGTGACTAATTTTTATTGTTGTATGATACAGGTTAAGAAATCAATGGAAGATGCTACTTTTGTGGCCTTTTGCCATTTTATTGCAGACATGTTCAGTGGCATTAGTAAGTTTAGCCTCCTGCTTCAGAGGAATGACATCATCTTACCACACGTAAGGGAGATGAAGTAGGATGTGCAAATTTGAATTGTGTTTGTGGTCATCTTCAGCTGTGTTAATAATACTGCCCTGGTATATCTAAACAGGCAGTTTGTGGCCTTGAAAAACTGCTGGTGACCACAGAGGCACTGGCTGTGAGACCCAAGCCTGGTGGAAGACTGTCAGAGTTCCTGGCTGACATGAGGCTGCAGAGGAGGCAGCAGCAGCAAGAGGGTGAAATGGCAATCTACAAATTCCAGGTATATGGTTCTGTCTCCCATTTAAACAGAAAACTGTCTATTTGTACAAATATTTCTAATATCTAACTCACGATCTCTATTCATGGTTTATTCAACACACAGACAACAACACTCAAAGGACAGGCATCAGAGCTGGCAGGAGATGGTGTTGCTGCCACTAAACTTGAAAAAGTAATGGATGCAACAATCAAATCCACTGTAAACATCTGAAAGCAAGATGTCTTATAAACACAAGTAGATGAGAACTATTGTTACTGTGGCAAGCTGGTTTAGCCAAGGCCAAAGATCAAGAAGGTCAAACTACAGGAGTTGGCCATCAGAGGGGCATGTGACTGCAATTGAGGATAGTCCATAAGACATTGAGCCATGAGATGTTACTAAAATACTGAGGTGGCTTGCTATTTTGGCCAAATCATCTTTACGACAACAGTCAATTTGAATAAAAGATGGATTAGTTAAGAAAGACTCCAAATCAAACAGCGACATGACTAGACTGAACTTTCCTCTTCCAACAAGAATCCTTGGCAATCAATAATTTTATTATTATGTTATGAAAAAGGGGAAACTATTATCCCGGACGAGCCCCCATTTATTTTACAACCCAGCTCGTTAAATGAAAGATGTAACATAAAAACATGATGTTAAGGTTTGAAACTAAATTATTTATTGACCAAGGATTACTCAAAATACAGAGGACATGACCTCGGTGTCCTCAATGGCCATTGTGGCTAGGCAGGAGAGGAGGAAACCAAACAAAACAAAGAGAGACCACATACACACACCATACATACACCTGCAGGGCCGTAACACTCGCACAGTGACTCGCAATTCACAAAGCGGACGTATGAGATGAACAAGCAGTCTTTATTGCTCTTAGTAGCTTCGTCCACTTGTAATGCAAAACGACTTTTGTTCTGAAGACTGGATTACAAGGCAGGTGATGAGCAGAGCCTGACCGCTAGGGGCGCTGCCGCGCCCGGTCAAGCAGTGTACTGCTGGTTTGAGAAAGAGAAGTGGAGATCGTCGGGAGCACTGTTATTTTCTACATAGAGTGGACAAGATTGTTGCTTTGAATCAATTGATCTGCTGGTTGTAATTAGATGTGCGTCCAGACAAATGTGAGTTTGAGTTATGTTTGATTACCAAATACATTTAATTGTTGTGCTGCTACCTGTTACCTGTTAGAGTCAGGTTTATATCTTGTGCTAATGAGCGTGTGTCGCTAATTATTAAAGGTGCTCATTATCGACAGTAACGATCCGAACGGTCATTCATTTTATATTTGTGGCGCTGACCGTCTCTTTTCTTTCTCACTTATCTATATGTGATATACACATAGTTCTGGTGATTGTGCATGTGAGATTTCATGTGTTTTGAGGAAGTTATTGAGATGCTAAGGATAATTATTATTATTGTGTATTTTGTTATTAAAGGTTATTATTATTTCTGCTTATTCCAGAACCACACAAGCACAATCATATCTGTAAGGGTGATTTTCTGTTCGATTAAAGCGCCATAAACGGATCCGCTGTTTTATCCTTGTCTTGGGGGAACCTTGTAGACTGCGTTCTGACAGACGCACATTTCGCGATTGCGACACAGAGAAGCCAGTCAGCTATCTATGAGACTCTATATTACAACTTTCTTTTAATTTTTCTATGAGTTGTTTCACGAAATCACTTGAAATGTCGCATATACGTCTTGCAACTGTGTCTCGTCAAGCATAATTGACACCATGTCTAGTGCAGCGGGGAGAATGCAATTCTCCTGTTGACGGTATTCTGCCAGTTTTCTTTGAAAGAAATCAAGTGGCTTATTGACTTGACTCGGGTGTGTGGTCTCTAGGTGTCTTTTAAATTTGTTGGGTCTCATGCTGTCTGCTGCTAGCGGTTTAAGACACAGAACACACATGGGTCTCTCCTCTGCCCCCAACACCGCTGCCGTGAATCCAAGAGCAAGATACCCTTCATCATATTTTCTTTTCGGTTGGCTTTTTGGTTGATTAGGCCCATCTGGTTTGTGTTTCTCTGCTGGCGCTCGCTCGACAACTTTTGAGGTCCGTGTCACAAATGTATCCATGTTGTGTTATTGCCCACACTAGCCTGCTACCCATTCGCGCGAAAGTTTGTTCTAACAGGCGTATTTCACAATAAAATACTTTTTTATTTCATGATTATTTAGCATTATCTAATTAATTTATATTTAATATGTTTAAGCAGATTTTCTCTAAATATTTTTAGAGGGGGGCATTAACATGAAGTCTTCATATTGTTTCTTTTTGTCAGACTTAGAGCTACTCCAGCAGCTCTGAATCTGCAGGCCGGGCTGCGTTCAATACCAATCTGTCTTCCACACATGGTCTATCACCCACAAAACTGTGTGTGTGGTTGTTTGTGTTCGAGTTTAACCTCTGGAGTGTTTTAAGTCTGTTTTTAAAATCCACTAACAGCCAATAAATGAGCTCCCTGACTGACAGTACACACATTGGTTGTAACAACATACAACAACTGCTATGAGGTCATGATTAATGGCACAGGTGCTGAATGGTAACAATACACTTGTTACTAATTTTATCATAACATGATAAAGTGGTCATATGTCCAGTACAGTAATAGATTTTTTGTTTCTTAAAAAAAATTGGGCAGAAAAATGTTTCAACTTGTCAAAAAGGCTAAAAGGTCAGTCACACCAGCATTTGAGGTGCCAAAACTTTGCACTGTGACTCACTAGAAATGTCACCATCTCGATTGTATATCGAAAATTGATCAAAATGAGGTTGACCTTCAAATTCAAAAGCAGGATTGGTGCCTACTTGCACTTTTCCAAAGTAGAAAAAAAACAACAAAACATTTCACAAATAACACAGTAGTTTGAGTAGTAGAGTAGTTTACTGGTAGCCTGCAGCAGCAATATTTTTTGAGACACCATGGCCACTGCCAGAATCAGAGATGATGGAGAAACAACAGAAGCTGTAGATATATATTGACAGATTCAAACATTCAGGATGAATAACTCATGAACAAAATATTGTTAAAAGATAAATGACACATTTTTTCCTACCATAGTAAGTAGACAACAAGCTACAACCTAATTTTCACTGAAATGAGCCATCCTCTAAGCCGGACAAATAACATTGGTCTCTATTATTATGTACAGCTGGCTGTGAGATGACTGTGCAGGGACCTTATACAAAGCGCATCTGACTTGAACTTAGATCAGAAACCCAGGCTGTTGTAAAGTATCCTTTTGCCATGGCTCTGTGTTTTGTTTTACTGTAAGAAACACGAGAAGAAACTAAAACACAAACAGAAAGCTCAGGTTGGATGTGACAGTTATAACATACTTCATACCAGGTAGCCTAAGAAAATGTAATTATACTGAACGAATGATCTGTTGCTCTTTTACAAATCACAACTGATAACAGCAGATCCATCAGTGCTGAAACCAAAACAGTTTGTGACACCTCTCACCTCACCCACACAAACATGTTCATCTAAACACACCATGTATTTCAATTTTAGTGAACTTTTGACACGCATATTTGTGTTACTTATAGAATGTAATAGCCCTGCTGCATGCTCACGGTAATGTAATAGTTTTAAAAAACGTTTTTTTTACCTAACAATTAGCCCTGCTACAACACACTGGGAAATGTGTGTGTGTGGTCTGTCCAGTCTCGTACTTCCCCAGTTTAACTGGGTTAAGGTTATTTCCTGTCTGACTAGAAATAGCTAACTGTGCTAACAGTCACTGACCTATCTGTAGGTAGCATTAGCTAACTTACTAAAAGTATCCCTCATTATCTAGCTTCTTGCAGTGGGTACAGTGATAGCAAATACTTGCAGTAGCTGAAACTTGTACTTGACACACAGTTTGATACTAACAGTTTTAGTAACACTTCCTAGCTTCAATTTCTAATTCCTCAGCTGTTGGTGTTATTAGCTGTAGCAAACACACAACATACAGTACCAAGTCAAGAGTTTGTCATTCGTCATTCCAGGCAATGAGAAGGTGTGTCCAAACCTTTTGACTGGTACAGCCGCGCGTGTTCATGACAAAGGTCCTGATCTCTCTGGTTCTCTCTTTTTTCCCCCCCTCCTCTTGTGTGTAATATGAGGTGTAGTCGTAAAAGTCTTGGTATAAGCACAAATGTATCCCTCCAGATAAAACATTTTCAGAATCACATCCACTTCATTCGTTCTATTAACTGAACATACTCTTTGGAAAACAAGGAGAAACCAAACTCTTTAGTGCCTCAAAAGGAGCCCCAGGTCCACATTAAATATCCCCTAAAAGGTTCTGACAAGGTTTTTTTTCTAGAAAAAAGGCAGGTGTAAAAATCTACTGCACTGTTTTATCAGACACACACAGAGGGACACATTAAAAAAAGTTACCTCAGCGGAGCTCTCTGCTCAGCAACATAACAAAAGAGCAGTGTTATTTTTCACACCACTTTATCTGTCTGTTTCCCCTCAGGTTCCTCCTGTATATTTTTCCTGAATGTATTGGCTCCCCGCGGGTCTGCTGCAATACAATTAAAAGTAGCCAGTGAGAGTTATTATGTAGACTGTTAGGCTATATGTTTACTCTTTATCTTGTCAAAGGAGCTTTACCAAAGAACTCCCACAGATTTGTCATTATTCTTTCAAAAACTGATGTGTTTGTTGAGCTGTCTCATATATCTTAACATAGGATTTCTCTTGCAGGATGAATATATGCTTTCAGTACTAAAAATGTTTCCACTGTTTGCTAAGTTAAACAGCTGAAAACACTTTAATTTGCACGACCATTCCTTCCCAGACATGCACAATGCACATCGCAATTGCCCATAGAAATTATACATTATTAATTTCTACATATTTGGGGTTAGTAGGATGTGACAAGTACCAAAACTCAGCATCATCTTTGAAGAGGAAGTAGGTTTTTTTGCTATTTCTAAAATTAGTCAAATTTGTATATCAGCATATCAAACTACCTACGTTATCATGCAAAAATAAACACGTTTCAAACATAAAATTTGATAAGGTTTTGTACTTTGTTTATCTGGGGATCGGCTGCTAAATGACTTGGCGAAAAATGCCTGGCATCTGGTTTCTACACTGATTGATGTATTGTGTCTTTGCTGCCACTAAGTGGCACAAAAAAAGCATGTACAAACGAGGACAACAGGTCAAAGTTAAACTATATGAAGTATAAGGACCAGCAAACCCAAAATGTAATGTCCCCATATGAGGATGCATGGTCACAGGAGGTTAAGTTTTGCTACCTGACAGGTTTTGACAAAGTAGATTGCCATTTGGACAGAGTTCTTGTCTTAGGTCAGGTTATGGTTTTGGTTATTTTAAAATGCAGTGCCCAGAAGGAGTGAAAGAAAGTAGCCAATGCAAAACATTTCCAGTCGCATTGGGTCTTAAAGACATGGTTATGTGTATGCGCTAAGTTTGAATTCTCCTTTTTAGGCCTATGCAGAACTCTAATGTGTGTGTGTGTGTGTGGATATGTGTGTGTGATGCATCGATCCACACTTTTAAAGCGGTCTTTCTTCCTACAGAGTCAATCGGTGTATTTCTTTTTGGTCCTGCAGCTCGGTTGTAACTCTCTCTGTCTCTCTTTCCGGAGGAGAATGTACCATAACATTCAATATTCTGTAATAAAACACAGTCAATACTCCGGTGCTCATTCATTGATGCTGCCAGTAGCCAGATACTGTTTCTTTACATTTTCTTAAATCATGCTGAACCAATGCTAATAAAGCCCTAAAGTGTGTGTGTGTGTGTGTGTGTGTGTGTGTGTGTGTGTGTGTGTGTGTGTGTGTGTGTGTGTGTGTGTGTGTGTGTGTGGCGAGCATGGGTGTTGTGTAAGAGACACTGATTTAGTGCATTGATTTGTACACAAAACCTGCCTCTCTGGAGTTTCTCTCCAATGATTACACCTACCTTTCTGTCTTTGTAAGTAGTGTTAGTCTAGATGCTTTTGGTCTTGGTTGGTGTGTGTGTGTGTGTGTGTGTTTAGTTTAACACACTTAAAAATAATAATAATAAAGTGATACTGATACCAATTCAGTACTTCATTCAATACCCATTACATATTTAGTTCTCTCTTTTATCTGGTGTAACAGGCGTGTAGTGTAGACACACTTTAGAGCATTTAGGTGGCATCTTGGCTGCTGAACCACCACAGATGGGTTGTAGTTGCTGTAGCAGTGGGCCAATCACATGTCGCATTAAATCGAAGAACACTTGTGTTGATTGGCTGTGAGCAAGTCCGTACAAATATTTTCTAGCTCTGGGTGCAAAAAAGGATCAATTGCAGGTATTGTTTGATGGGAGACGTTTCGATGCTACTTGGAATTGATTTATTTTGGTCGAGTACTGATACCCAGCCCTAGTAATCATCAATCTCCAATGCACCTGTGTGAAATTCCTTTTGTACAACTCTTCAATCCGCCATCCCATCTATAAAAGATGCCACCTCTGTGTTGCTATTTGCAAGTGTGGATCAAAAAGGCCAAAGGCTCATGAGGACGGTAAAGCCCTTTTCACACATGCAACCCTGAAGTTCTCTGGACATTACACAGAGGAGCCTTCTGTGTGAATGCAAATGTCCAAATCAGTCGGACTGGATATTAAACTGACTTTACCCAGCCAGCTCCCCTTTACAAATTCTTTGTAATATCTTATTGAGCAGTGAATTCTCCAGAGAATTCACAGTGAGCGAGTGGTTGTGTTGACAGTGGTGGTTCCTCCTCATAATAATATTCTTATAAATAAAACAAAATCTTTTAGTGAGTTCTGCCATTTCCTTTGTCTCATTTTTTTCTTCTGTAGCTGGTGTAGGAACCCAAACAGCCCCCCTCTGCTGCGTGCATTACAATGTGTAGCTGATGTCCTCTGCTCTGTCAAGTGGTCAGTGAAATGCATCGCTCAAAGGAGACCAGCTTTGTCTGCCCTCCTTTAGAGGACAGAAAAAGTAAAAGTTTGAGCCAATCAGATTGAGGCCAGGCTTGACAGAGCTCAACACCGAATGATCAATTCATATTAAAACAACCGAGGCTGAACCTGGCTTTTCACCTATCAGATTACTGTCATACTCCACCTACCAAGACTTAGACGTGAGATACAAACACTCAAGTGTAAGAAAAGGGAGAGACACATCTATATTCCATGACAGAGCCATAAGGCCTTTATACAGGTCTAAATCCCTCATAATCAGCAAAAGCTTGCAAAAACAAAAGATTAGTGAGATTGTGACAAAATGTACAGCTGTTCCTGCTTCAATGGTTGATAAAGGAGATTGTTCCAAAATGCATTAACGTACACTTAAATGTAATAATTCACCCAGCCATCTGTGACGGAAGCATCCTGTTTAATAACCCGCAGGTCATCAGTTACCCAGTGGATCAGTTATTATTATTATTAGTCTTTATTAAACAAGGACCATGCACAAAAACATCCATCTCAATATGAGAAGGGATGATTTATGTCAGATTTAGATATTAGCTAATTTCCATATCCAGTGCCCTGACTAATAGCATCATTTTTATAATTTCATTCAGTCAAATTTTTAAAACATATGTGATTACTGGTTTCATCATCAGGACTGCAGAAAACAACTGCTTTTCTGTGTTTCGGTTGGTTGCATTGTTTATGTTTGCACTGGTTTATTTCACATACAACTGTTATACTTTGTTATTCTGAATATACACTGCAATCTTGAAATATGAAAGCTCTTAATTAACTCCCCTAACTCAGAACTGCATCTCTTTATTTTACTGTATTTATGTTATTGTGTGGAATTCCTTATAGAGACAATCCCCCCATATGGAACAATTAGGTCATAAAATTGAATGGGCAATCCACTGATTTTATTGTAAAATATGAAAGTCAAATGTAGAAAGTGAAGGTCCCTCATTAATACCACTGCCTTCAGGATGTGTTGTATTGTTTCTCTTCTAAAACATAAAAGCAAAGAGTTTAACATTTTAACACACACACACACACCAACAAATCATATTAAACCATGGGCGGAACCCAGTTATGAGCTCCTACAAGAGGACTTGAGTGTACCTGCTTGCAAAGTGGAAATTATTCCTGAAAGTGGCATTGGAGTAATGTTCAAGGATTCAATAAAATCAGTAGGATTCATCCTCTGGAGATCAGGAATATCTACAGTAAATGTGACAATCTGTCAATCAGTTGTTGAGGTATCTGAATGGACACACCATCTTCAGAGGTGTCATATTTCTGCTTTAGTGGACAGATATAGGGCTCATTAAGGCTGTGGCAAAGGTCAAGACAGGGGGGGGTGTCAATTTGAAAACATGAGGAGCAGATAGAAGGTGGAGCCTCCCAGGACTTGGACAGCAGAATGGAGAAACTCTGAACCCGCTGGACTGTTTGACCATCAAACCTGTTAAGGAGCTGATCGATACGAAGGCCAGAGGCTCATTACCTCGTCCACTCAATACAGCCTCGCTCTGACATTTACTGTATGGACTTTGCAGAAAATTACCACAACCTGTCATCAGACACTGAGCCAAACATATCATTTCTACTCAGAGGGACAACAACTAATTTATTTTTCTATTTTCATACAAACACTGTGTTGTTCCTCTTATTTTCATTTCATTTTTTCTTTGTAAAGGAAGCACTGGTGGCAGTATTTAGTAGCATATATAAGCCCATATTTATGCCTCTCATGTATTCTCATTACTCTCAAGTCACAGAGCTAAGCTTTTGTTTCTCTGAAGGATAATTCCCTAACCATCTTTTAAAAACCCAGAAGGTACACACAAAAATGGTGGTTCTTCTGCAGCACCTGCCTTTAAAGATGCTATTTAGCACCTTTAAAGGCAGGTGCTATAAAGCACCAAAGCAGATCCCCTATGGTTACAAGCAAAATAACCACTTTTACTGCTATTTAGCACCATTTGATTTAGTCTGTTAACAACACCTGCTGCTTTTTTGAAGGTATTTCATGACTGTAACCATCTGGACAAAGAAATATTCCATCTGCTGCACAATAATAAAAGCCTTTTAACCCATTTTCCAAGTGAACAAACATTGTAGTTGTGTTATCACAGACTGTACACAAGATAAACTACACTCAACTAAGGTTAAACTACAATCTAGTTTATCCACTCTCCACTAGGATTAAACCAGACACTAGGCTAGAATCCACTCTGGTTAGAGACACTTCTGGGATTACACCTCCTGGGGTTAAATCAAACTCTGGTAGGGTTAAACTAGACTCTAGTGGAAGTAAACACGACTTTAGTTGGATTAAGAAGACTACTGGAGTTAAACTAGGTTTTAGCGGAGCTAAACCGTGACTCCACTAGTGGATTTCATAACACTGGTGGAATTACATCTAGCATTAAGTGGAGTTAAATCAGATTCCAGTGGGGTTAACCTAGACTTGAACTGGGTTAAATCAGACTCTACTTGGGTCAAACTAGACTCTGCTGGGGTTAACCTAGACTATAACTGGGTTGGACCAGTCTCAATTTGAATTAAAGAGACTCAAACGGGGTTATACCAATGGAAATGATAACATTGAACCAAAGTTTACTGGGTTTAAAACCACACTAATGGGGTTAAATTAGACTAATGGAGTAAAAGAGTCTACTAGGGTTAAAATCACTCCACTGGATCATCCAACAGTTGTGATTACTAGATTTTGTGGGGTTAAAACACACTTGTTACTTGTGAGCATGTAAATGCTGATAATTTATTTCCTGCCATTTCAATCCCTCTGGCTGATGGTGCTTATGTGTCCAGATAAGGTTTACAGCTGAGTGGCCATCTTGTATCACAGCTCAGCTGACATAGCTCTCGTTAATGACAGCTGCCATGGTGCGACATGTCGGACGACCTCATTGGTTCTCAGTCACAAATCGAGGGGGGGAAGGGTGCTGAAGGGGAAGTGCGGGTGAGGAAATTGGGTAGTGTGCTTCATCAGCATTTGTCAAATCATCCGCTCATGAAATATTGAACAGACTGAAAGAGATGTGAAGTATCGACTCGGAAAGAAGGAGAGAGGTGGGGGAAAGCAGCGGGTGAGGATGAGGTGGGAGGAAAGGAAAACGATGTTGAGAAGAGTTAAACCTTCGAAGCAAATGAATACAGATCAGCAGAGGTCAATTTTAAGTTTTAACCGACATGGATCTAAATGTGTTGTAGATCCATCCTTTAGATGGAGGACATGTTGACAGCAAATATGGAGACCATCATCAAGGTCTTCAAATAATGTCTGGATTGTCGTACAGTGTTGTAATAGTTACCTACGAATTTGAAAGTATACATTAGATAAGATCACAATGAGGTCAATGCAGAATCACGAGTGACAATGCTTTTAGTCAAACTGTTGGTATGTCCGTTTAGCGATTGTATATCTGCCAACTTTCACCAATTGTGATTGCTTTTCTCCTGATCCTGTCACTATTCCAGGCAACCACAGTTCCTCCAGTTTTACCCCAAACATGAATGTTTAAAAAAATGTGAAATGAAAATGTCCGAAAAACAGATAACAATGTGTCAACAGCAACAGTGTTTATACTCCATTTACTGTTGAGGGCCACAACATGTGACTGAACGCTCTGGAAGAGATCTAAACAGTGGAATTTGTATTAAGATTTCCATTAACAGACACAATGTATCTGCCATTGGATACAATGTTTCTACTACTGGGAACATTTTCTGTCACTAAACGTTTTGTTTACTGATGGCAATGAAGACGTTTCTGTCCACGGTGATGAAATGTTTAAAGATTTTCACCCACGCAATGGACATCTCTGTGATACTAGGGATAATCCTTTTTGGTCTTCATAGTTCTACCCACAGTGATGCTGTTTCTACTCTCACTGTCAATGCTTCTATTCAGGGAAATGATATTCTATTTATAACACTGATGGTAATCTTTTAACACCAGTCAACAGTGTTATTGTTTATCAGTCATGACATTTCTTCTTACAGCAGTGAAGTTTGCATATACATTCCGCCCACAGCGAAGGCCATATGCAGCCATGAGTAATGTTTCTACCACCGAAACTATTTTGGACGTTTTTTCCTGACAGTGAAACTCCTCTTTCTGCCGCAACAACATTTACCTGAAGTGATTTTGATGATGATGATGATGATGATGGTACCAGTGGTGATGACATATTATCTGTCCGTGCAGATTAGTTATTACTAGGCTCTCTGTTTCCCTCGTTCTTTTGAACCTGGAGAGATTTTCCGTCTCCTCTCACTGCTGTCGGAGTGAACGAGGCCCAGAGGAGCTCTATCAATTAGCAGCCTGTGTTCAAGCACTCTGCAGCAATCCTGCTATGACAGGAGTGATCAATCTGCAGTCTACGCACACACACACACACACACACACACACACACACACACACACACACACCAACCATTCAACTACAGAAGCAGCCAGTACTCAGAGAAAAGGTAGACACTGCTGTTGGAAGCTTTGAAAGACAAAATTCTAACATGAAAAAGTTCAGTACAGATTCAGACAAAGTTAACAGCCTAAAACCCCTCCTAAAAAGAATACCACACTAAGACTGTTAGGTATATTTCTTTCCTCAACAGCACCAATGTTTCTTCCAAAAGCGACAATGTTTCTACGACCAGCGACAGGTTGACAGGTTTCCTACTTAAATCCCCGACTGTCCAGCTGTCACATTCAGATCCAAATCCAGATGAGAGAAGATGGGTGTTGATTAAAATTGTTGATACACTCAATAATTACCTTCAGTTATTTCTTGAAAGGATTGGAAAGATAATAATAATAATAATAATAATAATAATACAAAACATTATTTCTATAGCTCCTGTCCAAACCGAAGTTACAAGGTGCTTCATATTAAAATATTAACAGAATAAAATACAAAAAAACACAAAACAATAATCAAGCATAAATAAATGAAACATTGAACCATAAATAAAACAATAAAAAACAGCAATTATACAATAGTACAGAAATGCCTGTCTGTACAAGTAGGTCTTTAAAAGCTTTATAAAAATGAGGCACTGACTCTGCTGATCTGATACTGAGCGGGAGTTTGTTCCACAGTATTGGAGCTACAACAGTAAAAGCATGGTCTACTTTAGTTTTAAGCCTGGAACTTGGAACTTCTGATTTTCTGATCTGAGACTTTGATTGACTTCTGTAACGGATGGGGAGCCAATGTAATTCAGCCACAACAGGAGTGACGTACTCTCTACATCGAGTGTTATATGTTTTAGATTTGCAAGCATTCACATCATCTGACAACTCAGGAAGGTTGTATGATATCTTAGATGGTCGTATAAGGGTTGATAATACTGTGCACATGTCATTTGGGTTTAATTACATTGAACGATGGACTTTGGCTGATATGAGATGTTTGCCTGGCTTTCAGGCACTTTGACATTATTAAGTAAATAGTCCCAAGATATGTTGTCCAATTTATCTGTCAGGAGAATGTTCTCACATCATCAGCAAACTGACATAAAATGCTGAATTTAAGTGTATTCAATTCCAGGTATTTTAAAAACCTTTCCAGGACACACAGGCAGCCCGAAACAAAGAAAACACAAGCACACAAGTTACAAAATACTCATCTCCATCTTCATCATTTTTTAAATCACAACACTCCTGTTTCACTGAAGAGAAGACAAATGAAACCGCTCGTCTCTCTTCATCTGTGTGTTTTCCTCTAAGTCATCCTCTTAAGATGATGAGATGCTCTAAGAGTCCTCGTGAAAACATTCATTGAAAATTCACCTGCAAAAATCATTTTCGAGGCCACTATGATTACACACTGCTGAGTGAAATAAGTGAATGCTACAGTTTTAGAAAATAAATGCATTGATCCATTATGTAATGAGGGAGGTCTTAATTGGCTGTTTAGCAGCTTGTGTTGCTTTAGTTTCACTCTGCTGGACAGATGGGTTTTCTTATGAACCCAAGATGGAAACAGCTCAACAATACAAAATTAAAGGTATACTAAGCAGGATTTGTCGGTGTTGATGTCATCATTCAAACTTGACCCCTTTTCCCCTCCCCGGGTCGTGGGCAAGAGACAGAGAGCAGCGTTTGTTAAGCGAACCAGAAAGTGAATGAAAAGAGTGAGTTTCGCTGCTGAGAACAAAGCAGTGAATCGGGTAAATAAAACGTTATTTTCTTTAATTTTATTCCTAAAAAAGCAATAACAATATAAACTTCTCTTAATATAACTATGAAAAATTGTACTGGAAACAAATAAATAAATAAGTGGGGGGGGGGGGGATTGGTCAGGGATTGGTGATAAGCAGCAACACAGAGATATCAGGACGCTTTGCTCTCACACGCGCTGCATTGATAGTCACACAAATGCGCGCAGTCACTCTCTACAGCGCACTCTTGCTCGCTCGATCCAGATTCCAGGAGATTGTGTCTCATTTGCGTCCTACTCTGTCCTTGGTTTTGCCTTTAAGTGCAGCCACTCTTTGGCAGAGACAGAGAGAAGCGCCTCATCGGGTGGAAACCGCTTCAGTGAGGTCTGAAGAAGTAACGGCGCATTTTTTTGGCAGTAACGGTAACGGCGTTGTAACGGGGGAAACAGTAATTAATTTGATTACTCGTTACTGAAAAAAGTAACGCTGTTTATTTATAACGCCGTTATTCCCATCACTGATCATTATTCCCCCTTTATTCCAGGCAAAATGCACCACTACAGGTGTGAAAGACACCTAAGATGCAGACATGAACCAGGCACTCACAGCCATTATGTTGTGAACATGTCAGAGGTTGGAGGATTTCTTAACAGGGTTTTCAACACTCTCCCATGTCAACACAGTTATTGATCCTAACCCTTTGACGGATATATTTGAGGTGGTCCCGAAGGATTTGTAAGGTCACAGCTAACTGAGCTGAAGCTGCAGCCCCCTCACTTCTTCCTTATTAGTTAATTCCTTTCAGATGGAAAAAACACTGTCTCATTAGACTCAATTGGAGGAGGAAACATTTTAAACTCCAAACTGCATCTTATTTTAAATGTAGACAAATGAATGTGCACCTACTGTTGCACTTCTCCGATTTTTAATTATTATGTGTTTTATGTTATTTGTTTAAAAAGGTGCAGTGTGTAGAGTTTAGGGGCATCTAGTGGTGAGGTTGCAGATTACAACAAACTGAATACCACTCTCTAGAGCAGTGTTTGGCAGCGTCCGTGGAAGAGGTTCCCCATGTAGATATACTGTAGAAGGCTATTTCTCAAGGTAACAAAAACACAATTATTAGTTTTGGGTGATTATACACTAATTAAAACATACTAATAAATATTATATTTCATTTCTGCGAAGTCTGTTCCGTTAGATGCCGCTTCACTTATTCATTCAGATTTTATTTCTCCTTGCTATTATTTGATGTGTATTTATGGGGTAGTTGTAGGCATTTGAGAATGGTTTGCTGATTGACTAAATATTCACAATATACTTTTTATTTTACTTATATAATAAAACTCAGTTCTTTCTGTCCTATAAACCTGAGTGTGCTTTAATCTTCTGTCTGCACTTTGGTGGTTGTGATTACCATTATTACCAGTAAGTATTCTGTAGTAGCACTTCTCTTGTTTCCATAGTGTTCTGTAAACTGCGTTGAGACTTTGTGGAGACTGCTCTCTGTACAGAGAATGGGGGTAGGGATAGAGGGAGAGAACGGATGAGTGGTCAAAAAGATAGATTAAGGGGAGGAGAGTGAGGGGGGGGGGGGGGGAGAGAGAAGACAGATGAAGGAGGGAAGTTGACAGAGAAGATGGGAGGAAACAAGGATGGATGAGGGAAGGAAAGAAAAATCTCCCTTGTATATCAAAACAACAAATAATACAATTAAAATAATAGAAAACTGAATTATATCCTTCTTTCTATATTAATTATTACATTTCATCTCTTAATTATCATATTCCTTTGTCTCCTTTTCTTTCTTTCTTTCTTTCCTTGTGTTGTGCTCCCCTTCCTCAGAAAACAAAACAAATAAGAGGAAAACAGAATGCAATTAAACGAATAAAAAAAGTAAAGTATAAAATTAAAAAATGATCAAAGTAATGAATAAACAATTATTACTTAAATTAAAATCTAAAAAGAATGATGCGCAAATAAATATGTAAATAATTGAACACAAAAACAATTAGGCAGACTTGAGCCAATTGTATTGTTGGTGTGTGTGCACACACAGACAGACACACACACAGTCTGACGAGTTGTGTGTCCTTTGGAACAAACTGTAAAGGTTGATTTGATCAGAAGCCTGTTGTTAACTGCGTGCGTGTACGTACGTGCTTGTGTGTGTGTGTGTGTGTCGTTGGTATTCCTCACATTGTGGGGACTTAAATCCCCATAAAAAAGTTTATGTATAACATTAATTTAGTGTGAAGTCTTGGTTTAAAGCTAAAGTAAGTCCCTAATGGGGTTCCAGGTGATCCCCAGCAGGAAGAGGAATAATTTATTTTCACTATAATTCCATCCATAAATAACACAATGACAGGAATGACTAGTCTGGTAGTAATAAAACATCTAAAAGCAACCATGGTCTAATATTTTGCCATTTAAGGGTCCTTGACATGAAAAAGTTTAAGAACCACTGATCTATGGTCATCATCATCAATATTCAGACCTTTCATTAAATTTGCTATTTGATCAATCTCATGTGCTCCTTGTTTCTGACCATTTCATATTTAAATTATGTCTTATGATGTCATACGAGAAGAACTGAGCACATTCAATCTAGGATGTAATAATAAGTACTCTGATCAACACATTCTAAAGCAGTTAACCTCAGAACACACACACTAGCTGTGTCTCAATTCAGGGGCTGCATCCTTCGAAGGACGCATTTGCCAATTATGTCACAATGCCGCGCGAAGGCATTCCCAATTCGAAGGCTCCTTCAAATGCGGCCTTCTTTTCCCTCTTCTTGGAGGATACACTGCTACTATCCTTCGCGGCCTCCCATATCCTTTGCACGCTGCTGCTCAGTCCCCCAAAAAAAGGGAATATGGTGACATCAAGTGGTGTGGATTTCACATTTAAATGTGAGTATTGGGTTTTTATATTAATGCAGTCAATTCTACTCTTTCACTTCCTCTTGTTCTTTTTCTCTTACTTCTGTGGGCCTGGGCAGCAGAAATCGTGACGTAAGGGTAAGGGCGGGAACATCTGGTGACGCAACCAGGAAATACTCCGAAGGCTAGACCGTCCCATTTAACAACGGATGATGCAGCCTTCGGAGGTCCCTCAGAAGGTGTCGCCTTTGAAGGCTGCGTCCTTCGAAGGATTCATCACATCACTGGCCCACAATAAGTCATTGACATTTTTCAGCTGTGTGTCTTCAGTAATTAAGGTTTGATCCTAATAATGGGTTGGGCCCAATGAAGGCTCAAATCATATTTAAGAGAACTGAACATGAGTGAACAGCTACGACAATGGATGGAAAACTAAACAAATGAAGGATTACATAATCCATAAGAAATTCCCAGAGGGCTCGAACAAAAAGGATCGGTACGTCATAAAAAGAAGAGCTTCCAATTTCCTCCTCAAAGGTAAATATCCCCATACATATCCAAACTGTGTTCATCAGTGACATGTTGGTCCATGGGCAGCAAAAGGGGGTGAAAAGTTAGGATGCTTCCAAGGGACCATGACTGACAGAGGCCTTGGTCATTAGAACATAAATTCATGTTTGTAAATTGTCATCGTTCATCATTAGTAGACATCAAAATAATATTTTATTTACACTCTACACATTAAAAGGTATTGTGGTCCTTGTTTGTGGCATTACATTTAGAGTCCAAAATAGTCTGAACCACATGTCTTGTAGAGGTTAGTCACTAAATATTGCACAGTTGGTGTTGAACTACAAGAGTTGCCACCATGCACAGTGTAATTTAAAGTTTTGAATGGTGTGGTCACAGCAATTGTGCATGGTCGATGCGACCTGTGCCTGGTGGTTTGGCCCAATTTGATGTCTTTTCATGGGCTCAAAATCCCTGGCAGCACCCAAGTGTTGGTCCTCAGTCAATTCAAGAGCCTCACCCTCTGTAGACGGAGAGCTGTTCTACATTTGTAGACCCAAGAAAAACAGAGGGGAGCATGTTACAAAGGTGGTCACGTCGTCAGAGGAGGCCGACAAAGTCTTCAGTGACTTACACTGCAGCGAAATGGGCGCCCATTGTGGCATTGACAAGACCCACCATGCTATTATACAGCGCTTCTACTGGCCAGGCATGGAGGGGGACCCTCTCTACCCTCACTTCACACTGCTGCCGTCTGGTCGCAGATACAGGACTCTGAGATGGAGACGGGAACGCTTCAACAAAAGCTTGGTCCCGTCTGCAATCTCAATAACCTCCCCCAATAACCCCATATGGACCCAGCCTTCCTGAGTGTGATACATGTGTTGGTTGTTCAGGTTGTTTATGTCTGGTGATGTTTCTACAATGTGTGTGTATTTATATGTTGCTCAATGTTTGGTGGTGTTTGTACAGTGTGTGTATGTATATTGTTCAATGTTTGGTGGGGTTTTTGAAAGATTGTGAAAAACAATTTCCCCATGGGACAATAAAAGGCTATCTATCTAGAAAATGGGTAAGTGAATATAGCACTGTACCCCTCATTTTCTCATTAACCACATACAATCCACTGAATGATTACCATGTGGCAATGTGATTATCAGCATCTATGATTCAGGCACAATATTGTGGTTACTATGATATGAGGACATGTGGAATAACTTTGTTTCCATTCATCTGGCGGATCAGTCAATGCCCAGAGTGCCAGGCAAGGCGGGTCAGCCTCAAAGAAAAGTCCCAATCTAACCCAATAGAGGTGAGGTGATTTGTGTGACTGGGTGTTCTGACTAACGTTTTTAACTATAGTATAGTTAACCCGTCATTTGTATCTTTCAGGTATCGGAGCCGTTTGAGCTTGTGGGAATGGATCTTCTCAAGCTCACTGTCACTGAGAGTGGCAATCAGTACATATGTGTAATGGTTGACTACTTTACGAAGTGGGCAGAGGCCTATCCTATTAAAGCGCATACCACAGAAGTGCAGTGTCCCTGGTTCGAATCCAGCCTGGGACCTATGCTGCAGGTCATTCCCCTCTCTCACCCACCTTGTTTCTTGTCAGATACTATCTAAATAAACACAGCCCAAAATTACAAAAAAGGAAAAAAACAGTGACTTCTGTAGAATATTAAGATTATTGTAACACTCTTTGTAGCTGGACGCATCAATATATTATATGTTGATTGGAGCAGTTTGTAAAGGGAGGCACTGGATGCTAGTGGTGAGTGCACTTTTGTCCAAAATTGTATGCCCATCTTTGGCACACTTGCAACGGTCATGCACATATAGGACTCCATCTGTATTTTTGACAGGCGATGTATCCAAGGGAACGCAGAGCTCGACTTCACAATTCAAACACTGCTGCGACATAACAAGCAAATCTTGAATGATCCCTCTTAGTGGGCCAAAAATCTTGTCTGCTAAATAGAAACAAAAGCAGCATTTCATACTTTGACCTCTTTCTTCATGTAGAGCCTTTATTAGGAGAAGTGTCAACGTTTCACAGTGGACGTGTGGGAAAGTTGTCCACCCCCACCAGCTGGACACCACCTCATACGGCAGTGGTCACCAACCCTGCTCCTGGAGAGCTAGTGCCCTGCATGTTTTAGGTATCTCCCCACTCTAACACACCAGATTCTAATTATGAGCTTATTTTCAAGCAGCTGAAGCTCGTCAAAGGGCTTTGATAATTAGTTAATCATTAGAATCATGAATGTGATCGTTTTGCATAAATACTTAACAGAAAGTAATACTTAATAGTGAGTTAAATGATTTCTTTCTAACAGATTCCATGAAATACCTCTGCCACAGTCAATAAACCATTGGGCATGTTGACTGGGTAAGAAACCACAGCTCTGCTACATGAAATTGACTTCATTCACTTTTTGATCCTAACAGATGATTTGTGTTTCAGATCCAGTGCACATCATGCCAGAGGTGGTACCACTGGGGGTGTGTGGGGAAGCCTCCCACGGATTGAGACTACTTGTGTCCTGAGTGTGTGTGTGTGAATAAAAAAAATAATGAATTTATTGCACCTAAGGATCACTGATTATTGGTGAACATATTCTGAAATTACAAGGATGGTTTGCGCTGCATTCTTCAGCTGACTATTTTTCTGAAACTGCCAACTAAAGAACGCAGCGCAAATCGCAGCTTACAGCTGCTCACTTGCACATGCTGTAATGGGCAGTGTGCTCCAATTACATGGAGTATTTTAACTTAGTGTGCCAATATGTGTGGATATCTTATATGCCACACGTTACTCCGCTCGACTTCAAATTGTTTTATTTTTACACACTGTTGCTCCAACATGATTTACAACACATGGACGTAAACGTGTCCAAAACATGCGTGATTTTCCTCGATTTTCCTTCCTATCTTCACCAGACGTGATCTTTGATCGTTATGACATGTTTTTCAGAGGTGCAACAAGCTGGACTTGTAAGGTGGCTATCATTGCAGTAACAGTGGTCACAAGTTAATTTGGCCGAGGTGTTTTGAAAGTCGTGGCTGTGCATACGTAATTTTTACTTCAACAGTTGTTATATCACCGTGTGACAATTGATGGGTGTGTAGTTGCGTGGCGTAATGGTTAAACACTGCGGTTGGTGACACCCTCTGTATCAAATCCCGTGTCGGGTGACTTTTTATTTATTTTTATTTGGAGATGAATACAGTATATGGTGACCAGTATTTCGGATCCCACAATTGTACTTCACAACATGAAGCGTCATGCTTGGATTAACCAGGTGGAGCAAGAGATCATGGGATATATATGGAAGTACATTCAGGCATTCGCGAAGTCAGCTACGTTAGCTACGTTTTCTCGCCGTGATTGGAACAGAGGCCCAACGTTTACAGACAAAGGTAACCAGTTAAGAGGAAAACCAATTGATTTGTAAAACACGTGTCACCATTTTAATTTAAGCTCTTCTTGAAAGGAATAGTTTGAAGCCTATTCACTGTATCACAATATCTGTGTTTCTTTGTGTAGCTGATTTTGAGGCCAAGTATTTTTTGTGTGTATGTGCCCAGTGCACATACACACAATGAATCATTCCCCACATCCTCAGGAAGTGTAAATTTGTAAAAAATAAAGTACTTGTGTTTTTGTCTTATAGGTAACTATCAAACACGTTCAAGGACCACATGTGGTACATCAAATGAACGTAAGTAAACTGATCTCTGATCATCTTAATGTTGATCTTCTTTTATCATGGATGTGGACAACAACCAATCCAGTTTTTATTTGGCTATCTCAGGTGTTTAAGATCCTGATAGAAGTGGCCCTTATGCAGAGAGCTGCAGGTGGATCAGAGTCAGCCAGGAAATGTGCTGCTCTCTCCCTCTTAGACTGGTACTACGTGGACCATGACCTCATCTTGGTCATCGAAAGACCAGCTCCCTCTTTGGAATTCAAGGAGTACCTTGATATAAAAGGAGGCACTCTTGGGGAGCAGAAAGCTAAGGTTGTCACAGTTCTGCTCTTTTCCTGCAACTCTGGTAAATTTCCACTCCCCCCACCTCTGCTCCACTCCTGCCAGTAAGCCACACCCACCTCATCAGTTAACCCTGTTCACCTGGGCACTTAGCTGCAACCCATTTTGTCAGTTTTTTCTATTAATAAACTGCAAACATTTCTGTTTATGTTTAAATTCATTAATTACAAACAAGACATTCCAGACACTTTTCAAAAGTTCTTTCTGTTATCTTCAGATGTTCACTCCTATTCAGTGAGATATCAGAAGAACTTTCAGTTACCTCTTTGTCGTACGCCCGGTCTGTACCTGGCGTAAGTCTAACTTAATGAACTATCTTCTGACCAAACAAAATCATTCTCAGCACAGATGAATTAAAGAGTCTGTGATTGTAACATAACACACACATACATTGAGTTCGTGTTGACATCCATGTCAGATGTTTATATTCTAAAACAAGCTGACAGACACAAGTCTATCAATTAGTTATCAGTTGATCACTTCAGCAGCCATTGTCTTTAATATATTTTCTACTTCTACTTTGTTCCAGACTGCCTGAACTTCTTGCAGCTGTATCTGAACAAAAATCCTGCAGAGCGTGGCAACCTGCGGCAGCTACAGCGCCACCCCTGGCTGAAAAAAAACATGGTCTCTTCCTCACACTACAGACTATTTTCCACTCCTCTGCAAGCTACCTCAAAACCTACACCACCCTCTCCACTTCTTAACCCACTCTTTCTCCACAGGACTTGTTCCCACCAGCAGTTCCTGTTGCATTCCCAGCCACTGAGGAACTATTGCTGCCGTGGCCTCTTTTACTTACTGCATTGTCGTCATTTCATGATAGTAATGATGTTGATGCGGTGCTTTGCACTTAACTTGTACTGCCTGAGTCTTTATGTTTCCTTGCTGTATGTTGGCTGTTTTTGTGAGAAGGTGACATTCAATTTCCCCTCCAAGGGATTAATAAAGTACCTTTTATCTTATTTTAGGTGCAATTTTCATTGACTCATCAAAGACTTTCAAACTGGTCAACCGCTACTCGTTTTTCTAATCTAATTTTAATGTCTCACTAAATCTAAATCTTATTCATATAACCACCTGCCTTGATGGTACAGCACTGCAAAGAGTTGATTTATGGGCCAGTGCTGAACTTTCATTTCAATGCCATATTAATTACATTGTGAAGAAAGCGAACTTCGGTATTGGTGTTCTTTACTGATCTAGAAATTGAGGAATTTTTCTTTTGTTAAAAAAAGCTGTCATCACAACTAATTTTACTAATTGAATTATGCTGACATTGTATATTAGACTGCATCCAAAACTATTTGCTCATTTGTCCTTTCATAACTAACTGTTGTACATTGTCTTAATTGGCCATCTCCCATCATAAGTTGTAAGCGACATATGTACTGTTTTATTTTTTTGTGTGTAACATTTGGTATCACTTTATTATTTCTTAGTTTTTGTTTTGTGTCAAATGTTTTATCTAGCACAAAGGCGACTGAAAGACTAAAGAGGTTTTTAATTACTAACTGTACAATTAAAAAAGGTATTAAATGGAATTTTAAAAAAACAACTTAAGTGTTGAAAGCATAATTTAAATATACATTAATGAATCCCCAAATAAATGTTTGAATTTCAAAATCAATTTAAAAATGCATTTTTAAAAACAAATAATTAAGAATTCAACCTTTAATCAAACATTTAAAAAGGGCAATTCCCTTTTCCATTTGTGTTTCCATTTCCATGCTGCTTTTCTGTATCCTACTAGCTAATCTGTTCACTCTATTTGAGTCATTTAGCCTTAATACTCTGGGTTCTTCCATTGTTAAAACTGCAAAGCAATGCAAATTAAGGTCTGTTATATTTATTCAGCACAGACTGTCAGCTGTAGCTCCTGGGGAGCTGAGGGACAGCAGCTTTATGAATCAATATATTGATTCATTGGTTTTGTTTCCCCCTCCATAGCCACACCTGTTGCGATGAAGTCCTTCGGGAGGCTTGTACTATCTCACATCAAGGCCAGCACCCCAATGATCTGGACCAGTTTGCTTATCGACGACACAGATCTGCAGAGGATTCATTCTCCATCGGACAATAATTTGGTCCTGAACACCACAGAAACCAAGGAGATCATTGTAGAGATCCAGTAAAACCACACACCCCCCTCTCCACATAAATGATAAGCAAGTGAAGAGTGTCAAATTCCTGGGATTCCATACAACAAAAGATGTGTCATAGTCCCCTCACACCTCCCACCTGGTGAGGGAAGCTCAACAGAGGCTTTTCTTGCTAGAAAAACTCAAACCTCCCTCTCAGCTCCTCATAAACATTTACATAAGCACCATAGAGAGTTTCCTCTGCCACTGTGCCATGGTTTAGTATTCCAGCTGCACCTCTGAGAACCAGAAGGACTTGGTCCAGATGGTAAAAATGGCACAGAAAATTGTTTTACATTTTATCCTGTAGAACAGCAGGGTATTCAAAGAGGTTTTGTATCCTCACTCAGCTCCGACTAAGGTAACATCTTAATACATCAAAATCCAAAAATAACTATTATATTAATTTTTGGTTTTTAACTATGTAGGGTATTTTATTATGTATGATTGTGGCTAGCTACACTGAAAATGCCTGTGGCCATCATCACCCCATAAAGACAATTACTACAAGGAACTGTGCATAGCTGCTTCAACCACCATCATGTTAATGCCTGTTCCACTATACAGCAGGCCTCTGGTGTATTGAACACATGTTAGAGATTGCTGTTCTTCAGAGCTCAGGAGGTCAACCACACCTTTGTACCTTCAGTCACCACCACCTGTGCAGTGATGCACAACATCTGCCTAACAGCAGGGGACATTCTTGACCCCGTCGAGGATGTCAGGGACTTTGCTGTGGTTCGACTACATCTGAGGCAAAGTAGACATAGCCAACGGGACTGACTGGCAGGACTGCTATATGCTCTCTGTGTTAACCCTGTGGAGTTGAGAGGATGTGAGATGTTGGGGGACATACAGGCCTGGGATGCGGGCCACCACACGTTATGATGAGGCCATGTGCCTTGAAGCTCCTTTTGTTTTAGTTATGTTATTTTACATTTAATTTGCACATGTATTGCCTAAATTCCTATTTTTATTCTACTTTTCTATTTTTATTTAGTTTGTCTTTTTGTCATTTATGTTTTATTGACTTAGTGTGATTTAGTGTTGAGATTGTTACAACTAAATCCATGAGGGACGGATTTTAGAACATGCTGGATGTTTATGAGACGTATATATATCACTCCATGGGTCCAAACTGGCATGTAGATGACTACAATGACGGCTTGTTTGTGGGACTACAAACAACAACCCACCTGTCATCGTTCACAATTATATTAACTGGTAAAGACTGTTGGTGTGATCCAAATAAAATTAAGAACTGACTTGGGAACAGAAAGTGGACAGTAATACATGCACTTTCCACCATGAGCATACTGATTACTATGCTGTTCTATCAATGTATTGTTTATCAGTAGGGAAACAGCATGGCTCCTTCTTCAGAAAAGGAAATCAGGTGCATGTTTTAAAAATACAGTGATCATCAGGGTTGGGAAGGTTACTTTGGAAATGTAATAGGTTACAGATTACTAGTTACTCTATTTAAAATGTCATAAGTAATGAAACTATTTCACTGACTTAATCAAAGTAATGTAACTTATTACATGTGATAACTTTTTTTTTCTAATGTTCTAACCAATGTTTTCAGCTGTTAGGGTAAGTGTTCCCATTAAGCACCAAAATCAGCTGTTTTTCATGGATACTGACATGATTTATAAGAGAGATCATTTCTTATAAAGCAACATTTATCTCTCATTGATGTAGATTTTGGAATATAAAATAAAGATATTTGATGAAAAAAGTCAAAAGTCTGGCATGAGCTTAATTGGTACTATACCATTTAAGCCCATGTATTTCAAATAAGGTCCATGTCATGATTTATTTCGAAAATATAACAAAATATTATTTTCAAGGACTTAAAAACAGCAATATATGTGTTCAGTAACATGTTTAATATTAAAAAATATGGGGAAAAAACCCTCCTGAGCAAAAACTTCAAGGTCTGATTTCAACTTTAACCTCCTTTGTAATCATCAACATTTATTTTGTAATTAAATTATGTAACACTGTTACATGAACCTAGTTACTCCCCAATACTGGTGATCATATCAGTCCTCGTCAAACGGATTCAGTGGATGATTATCATAACCTACTCTTTTTTCTTTATCCCTTATGCAGATTATCATCTAATTTACGTAATGAAGTTGACAGGTTTGCTTTTTACTGGATTTTATTGACTGTTTCAAACACTGTTTCCGTCACGACGACTCTGCACCACCTGGAAAACTCATCTCACAAACTTGACCATTGATGCCTGTGTTCAGTATAAGTGGTTACCACTGTTTTGTAACTTGGGAAACTGCAGGCCCTACATTCATAGTTGGCTATATTGATGAATAATGAATGTATACTGTTTTAAAATGTGGTTGACTTCATGGGGCTAGAATATTCTTTCATAGGTTGCACAATGCAAGGTCTCTGTCATAAATAGCAGAGCAGGTGAACCCAAATGCAGAGATCGAAAGCAAAAACACAGCTAAAGAAAAAAAGATCTTTATTCTTGGAATCGTTGGCAAAAAAACCCCCCAAAACTTGCTGACCGGAACAAAACAGAATATAGAAAGAGACTGAATACACAGACCAGGAGCAGAACAAAGGATCCAACAAAGACTGAACTGCAAACCAAGATTTAAATACTAACTGAACTAATGAGGGGATGGGGAACAGGTGACTAGGCATGTGCAGGCTGAGAGTGATTGACTGTAAGCAGGGCAGGGCTACTGAAGAACAAATGTGGAGGGAGGCAGAGGAGAAAAAAAACACTAGGAAGACACAGAGAACAGAGCAATAAATAAAAAGGCAACCTAAGTAATAATTCAGCCTTTCCAAAAAATCTAAATCAAAATAAGCCCTCTCTCACACAGTCCAGTGTTCAAAGTAAAAGGGAATTTGAAGGCATTTGATGAACAATAGCAACTAAGGTAAATGAAGAGTCTCTTGAGTTAGAGACAGAACCATGACACTATAGTCCAGTATCCATTAAAGAAGTTCCAGGTAGAATTTAGGAGGTGGGAACTTTACAGGAACTTCCTCTCATTCGGTCTTCTCAACCGTTGGGTCTCCATTGCAGAGCAGGACCGTGACAGACTCTGGAGATTATGTAATCATTCTACAACACTTTTGATCGTCGAGAAATCGTTGTGCGACAGTTTTTGACCGTGACGTCACAGAGGCGATGTGAGTATACCCAATCAGCACCGAATCAACTTCAAGCCCCATCCAGGATTTTTTTGGGCCGCGCGGAGTACATACCTCGAGGCAGGGACTCGTTTTGCAACCGTAAAAGTTCCAGGAGATTGTTCTTCAGGTGGCGGCTCCTGCTATGGAGACGCACCAATGGTCACTCCCCCTTAAGATTACCCAGAAGTTCCTGCAGTGGATCGGCCCTCATCAATGAAAAGTCATATCCACTTGTGCATTAATGAAAGGCCATGTATGAATTCACACAATGAGATTTATTTTACTAGTTTTGGCAACAGCAACATTGATACTTTTTTATAGTACAGTACTTGTAGTTATAAGTCATTCAATCATAGTTTTTTTGATCATGTGTAAAATAAGCAACTTTGCATTTAATCTATACTTGGGGCTCAGTTTTGGATGGACCTGTTTGGAGACCTGGGGCCTCATGTACAAAGACGTGCGTGGATTTCATGGTGTACGCTCAAATCCAGAAAACGTTGTACGCACAAAAACATCCAGATGTATGAATCTGTGCGTACGCATGAATCCAAACACATTTCCGTTGTACATCCCAATCAACGTGGAATTGTGCGCACATGTTGGCGTACCCGACCCCTCCCTGTCCACGCCCCCATTTAAATACGCAAATCATATTTAAATGGGCCCTGCACCTGTGATTCCCCTCTCTGCACGATCAGAAAAATGAAACAAAAGAATGAGTAAGACGGGAAAAAAGAAGAACTTCACAGAAAGCGAGTTGGAGACGCTTCTCACTCAAGTGGAGGTGCGCAAAAATGTAATCTTTGGCACGCTGTCCTCTGGCATCAACAGCAAACGTAAGAGTAGTGAGTGGGAGAGTGTGTGCGCGGCTGTCAATGCTGGGGGGTCAGAGAAGCGCACACACGCTGAATTAAAAAAGAAGTGGTCTGACATCAAGGTGGATGTGAAGCGTGTGAATGCCACAACAAGACATAGTCAGAGCAATAGGCGCCATAAATGATCGCCTAGATCAGGGGTGTCAAACTCAAATTCACAGTGGGCCAAAATTTTAAATTGAACAAAGCCGCGGGCCAAGGTTGAACAAATGAACCTTTTAATATGGAATCAAACAAGTTTTGATTTTACAATGAATATTGAACAAGCAAGGCTTATATAACTTAAAAGTGCAGGCGTGCAAAATCAAGTTGATAATAACACTAATAATACTAATAGTAACAATAATAGTAATAATAGTAATAATAATAATAATAAAACATATCAATGGCATATTAAATACAATTTAAATAAAAATTGAATGCCTCCTTTCTGTTTGCAGCCTTCTGAGGTAAATGTCAAAATTAGCTTCTTACACAGGCTAATAAATTTGAAAATAAAATAACATAACAACTATGAATAAATCAACCATTCAGGCCTTGGAGTAGCAAGAAAAAGTGCATAGAAAATGTATTTATTGCTCATTTTGCTACACACTGATCTACTCTGATGCGGCCAAGCCAGATACCTGGCATCTTTTCTTGGATGCCAGTTCATCAATGTCGGGGCTTAGGGTTTGAGCTGAGGAAACCGTCATTATCGAAAAAAGGTGTTCGTCAGTCAGACGTCTCCTGTGAGAAGTTTTCGTCATCTTCATTGAGGAAAAAAATTGCTCACATAGGTAAGTGCTACCAAACATGGAGAGCAATTGAGCAACTTCAGTGCGAAGCTGAGGCATCGTGTCAGGGATGAACTGTGGAAACTGTGCGGCCCCAACAGCATCAAACTTTGACTTCAGCGTTTCATCACACTGGAGTTCAATCAGCTCCATTTGGAGGTTGGTTGGTGCTTTTTCCACATCAACTGCGAAGGGATTACTAAGCAGTTCAAATCTAAGTTTCTGGACATCAAAGTCGCCAAACCGCCGGCTAAACTCAGCGCCGAGCGCACTGAGTTTTTCAGCAAACTGTGCGCACACGGCGATAGAGATCTGCGTTTTTATGGTTTGGCAGCAGGGGAAATGGCCAAAGATTGCTTGTAGCATCTGATTCTCCCACAGGCACATCTTCATTTTAAAAGCTCTCACTGACGCATACATATCTGTGATGATGCGTCCCCGCCCCTGCAGCTGCAGGTTCAGCACATCGAGGTGGCTTGAGATGTCACACAGAAAGGCCAGCTCACACAGAAACTTTTGCTCCCGGAGCTCTGCTGTGTCCTTCCCTTTGCTTTCCAGAAACTGGCATATTTCTTCACGCAGTTCGAAAAATCTGTTCAGCACTTTTCCGCGGCTTAGCCATCTCACCTCTGTGTGATACGGCACATCTGTGTATTCTGAATCACACTCTTCCAGAAAAGACTTAAACTGGCGGTGATTGAGACCTTTGGCTCTTATGAAGTTAACAACTTGTGTTACTGTGGACATAACATCCTCCATCTTCAGCGCTTTACCACACAGGGATTCTTGATGTAAGATGCAGTGATAAACAGATAATTCACCTGCACAGTTCTCTTCGCGCATCTTTTCACGAATCCTGCCCACCAGTCCATTCCTTTTACCACTCATGGCTGGCGCACCATCAGTGGTTAATCCCACAAGTTTATTCCACGGAAGGTTTATTTCAGTTACACATTTGCAAACCTCCTCAAAGATTTCTTTCCCTGTGGTTGTGCCATGCATTGGTTTAAATCCCAAAAGCTCCTCCGTAACACACAGATTTGAGTCCACGCCGCGGACGAAGACAGACAGCTGCGCAGTATCAGACGCGTCAGTGCTCTCATCCACAGCAAGGGAAAAACAAACAAAATCTTTTCCCTTCTCCATCAACTGGACATGCAGATTGGTGGCAAGCTCGCATGTGCGGTCAGCTATTGTGTTTCTGCTCAGGCTTACGTTTGCAAAGGCTTGCTTTTTCTCTGGGCACACTTGGTCACAAACCTTCATCATGCACTTTTTTACAAACTCTCCCTCATTAAAGGGTCGGGCTGATTTGGCGATTTCTTGTGCCACGATATAACTTGCCTTTACAGCAGCCTCACTTTGTGTTGTGGCTTTTGTGAACATTTTCTGTTGTGAAACCAAACCTCTTTTCATCTCCTTTACTTTCTGGCTCCTTTGAGTCGTGTCCAGGTCCTTATATTTGTCCTGGTGTTTGGTTTCATAGTGTCGTCTAATATTGTACTCCTTAGTTACTGACACGTTGGCTCCACAAACAAGACAAACAGGTCTGTCTTGTATACATGTAAACAGATATTCTGTCTCCCACCTGTCCAGAAAAGTTCTATTTTCTGCCTTTCTTTTCGCCATTTGTTGGTAGGGTCACACAGTGACAGCTGTCGTTTGAGGTCGCAGTGTGGGGGAGAGGCACGGAGATGCGGGGTGTGCACATAGACTGTATATAAGAAATGGACGTAACATCCGTGACGTCACCCATTGGTTTGTGGACTGCTGCTCGGAAGCCAATAGTATCGAATCTAGGCAGCGCCATCTTGAAAATTTCAGGTGCATTCTGGGAAAAAATGAACACGGATTCTACTTATATGGGCATGAGGCGGAGTCATGAACGGACGTATGGGCGCCAAAGCAACAGCAGAGCATTATGGGATTTGTAGTACAAGCGATGAATGCGGTGTTACAGCGCTGCCGCCGTATAATACCGGCGGGCCAGCTCTAATATTAATTTGAAATTGCCTCGCGGGCCAAATATAATTACACTGCGGGCCATAATTGGCCCGCGGGCCAGAGTTTGACACCTATGGCCTAGATCAACTGATAGGCGTCCTTACAAATATCAGTGAATCAATAAATACATTGGTGAATAAGTGAATTATGCATGTTTCATGTGTCTCTGATGTGCACATCACTCAGTCTGATGACTAATTGTTTTCACATTTATTTATTATAACAGTTTCCCAGCATCACCTCTAAGTGTCGCCAAAGGATCAACAGCTTTAGAAACGTGCGTACGCCAGCCATGAAGTTGGCGTGAGGCACCGCACATTTCCACGGTCATTTCACTCTTGATACATCTGAACTTTGCCGTGAAAAAGAACGTACGCACCCTATGTACATGAGGCCCCAGGATACTTCAATGGCAGCCATGAATACCAGTAATTACTGAGATTCTGCTCCAGTAGAGACCTTGATAAATGTACCGACCTCTGGAACAAGCCCAGGATTCGACCCTCCAAGACATGCATCCTGTCCTGTTGCCTCAAAGGTAATCCATATCATCTCAGAATGAATTGACCATATACATCCTTATAAAAATGCAGTGTTGTATCGTGTAGGAAAATTATAGCCTTTAATTTAATTTACAGGCCAGTTTACTGTGTTTACTTTCACATTTCTGTATATTAACGAGCAAACATCACATTTTTAAAACTGCATTTTTAAAATCTTAAGGGGCTTGTTTTTCTTCTCATGTTGAATTATGTAATTGTCTCACTGTGCAGGTTTGGTTCAAGAGACCGTGGATTGGCTGTTGAAGACTAGGGGAACTAAATAGGCTTCCTGGGTCGAGGCAAACTGTTTATTCATGTGGCGACATTGAGGATTATCTACAACATGCTGTGGAACAAAGTGGATTACAGCAGCCATATGATTGGAAGTCAGCCTCGGAATTATACATTACTCTCAAGAAAACAGCTGGGCTAAAAATATAGACTAATATAGAAATATGGACTACTGCAGCCCACTCTTATAGGTCAGGTATTATGGAATACAGCTTATTTCTGGCTTGTCTACATGTTGTATGTAGCATTGACTAAAGTAGCTGGCATAATATTTTCCTTCATGACCATAGGGCTGTAAAAAACTGACAGGAATTGGTAGAATAAGTGCTTGTTTTTTGAAAAATGGAAAATATAACAAAGAAAGAATAAATTACAGTGTGCAAAACAGCAGCATCAAACTGTGTTAACAGTGAAACAGTGTAAGATTGTCTTTAGGGTAGACCGACATAAAGGAAGACACAAAAGGACTGATTGACTAAAGGTTTGCGTGTGTAAAAACGTGAGTAAACTTGACATCACCCGCAAAAAAATATGACAGCTGATGTACTAACGCAGCGCACTGAGGTTTGCATCTTTCAAATGTGCAAAACAATACGCGATGTCCTTTTAGTACATTTGTCATAATGAATATGTAATATGGGGCGTTTTAACCCCAGTGAGCAAAATACAGGGAGGAGAAAATGCCAATATGTTATTTAGCACACACATTGTGATTTACCAAACCTGAAGTCATTTAGCTGACGGTAACTGCGTCTATAAATAATACATTTGAAGGGCAGGTATTAACCGGCTGTTACTGTGGAGACGAGGAGACGGAGGCACGATGACAGAATACACACAGGATGGAGTTTTTCCACCCGTGTTAATATTTCTGGAGTGGAATATTTTTGGTTTTACTAACAGCATTGAATTTGTCACGAATACTCTCCCATATGGTGTTTTTTTTCTAGTAATATTTTTTTTTTTACTACAACTCAATATGTTTGTTAACGTCTTCCACTAGAAACTCTAATTCGATGGGATCAAATTTCATCTTGCGCTTGCGGCTTTGCTCTGTCAGTATTTGCCTTTAATATTGTATGTTGTAAATTAGATAAATAAAAAATATCCAAAACAATTTATCATTCCAATCTGAGTCTATTGGCAGCAGATATCAGATATGCCCTGTAGCCTACTTTAAATGTTGCATGTGTGCCTTTCTCCTTAGATTTTAAGCAAGGTGAAATGTTCCAATTTTTTTAGAAAAGAAGAAAAAAAAAAAAGCAGCTTTTGGATGGGAGCCAGCTCCCATCGTTCACCTAGAGGAGCCGGCTCAGTCGTGACTGACACATGACCAAGTAGCTGCCAGTAACCTATGATGATAGTACAGTAGATAAATAGTTAATTACTTCTTGTACTTCAGTAATTGGTAATTGGTCCCCCAAGACAATTCCTGAGAGGGTATAAATCATATATAGTAGTTTTGTTGCTCATCTCTCACGCATGCTCACTTATTTCCTAACTGTCAATGCCGGTTTGAGTTTTTAGTTGTCACCTGCAGATCACGTCTATCCAATAACACAGCAACACACTTTCATTGTCAGCTTATCGTCTGGTTGCTGTCCTTTTAAATATGTCTCTCTCTCTCTGCTGTGGTCTGGCATACAGCTGTTACCTGCATCCCTCCTCCTCCACCATCTGTGCCCAGTCTCTGCATGATCAGCAGTCTCATCCAAAGTCATCAGCCACCACCCACCGCTGTCTGTGGGGGGGGGGGATCTATCTCGTGGCTACTCAGGGATGATATCCTTGAGGTGTCCACGTGCCAAAAAACTATGACTGCTATTTCTATTCAAATAATAATCATTATTCTTTCCTCTATTCATTTGTCTCTCCTGATTGAAATATATACATATATATGTGAAAAGCAGCACAGCGCAGCAGAAAGTTGCAAGGGTCTAATCACAATATATTGGTGACCTCTCAATGCAATCTACATATTCCAATAATCACAATTTGTACAACTGACTTAGCTAAGTGTTATTACTAAACACGCAAGAACTGGCAGGATGGTCAATGGTAGATTCATAATCAAAATAATAAAAGTCTACACACGTATAAAGCCTGCTGACACAAGTTTCAAATGCCTGTAATAAGACAAAATAATAATAATAAAAATCACACATGACATATTACTTAATACCACAAAAAATGTCTCTAAAACTATGACCAAAATATGTTTTAAATTGCACTCAGCAGTGTGTCAGCTGGATCAAACTCCGTGGATTTTTTCATCACAATCTCAGTGTCAGAGTCAGAAATGTCTCCAACTGCAAAACACAAAACAAATCAAGCCTGCTTTGAATCACAGCTCGACTGTAGTCAGTCCATGATTAACATTAAGAAAAGGAAGCTCAATCCAGGAGAAAGTGCTGATTATAAAGCAGCTTTGACACTCTGTGCCCGAAGCAGTTGATTTTTGGCTCAAGGTCTGACTTCTTGAGAAAAAGAAGTATTAAGAAAGTCGTTTTTTTATGCATCAACATCCTCCCCACTGGCGTACACTGAGTGTGAACGTGAATGCAGAAAACACCATGGTGAGCTATTAATAAAATCCTGATGTAATCAAAAAAAAAAAGCACATCTCTGCTGCAGCAACATTAACATATACCTGCAGAGCAAAAATAGCTTTGCACTCAATAGTTTCTTGGATGCTGTGTTTTTTATATGATTGACTAGTTTTTGTGAAGCAAATAGGCATATGAGTCCTCTTAGAGCAGATTCATTTGTTGATATGGTTTTCCTATTTCTGCCAAATGTTCTACTAAAATAAAAAGGTCCCAGCCATATTGATGATTTTAGATCCATCCAGATACAGGAGGATGAAGGTTACATCATTCGACTGTTTGTTGTGGTCAGGGTCAGGGTAAGTTGTTAAGAAAAAGGTTTTCCCATGTTGTGACCTCATACAGCCCTTCTGAGCAATCATCAGGCCAACATTCATCTGCAAGAGAAAAATGGGGACCTTCATCTTCCTCTTCATCTGGTTTAAAAAACAATGTTTCATTAAAATACTGTATTTTCATAGTAATATTGTGTCTGGTTTACTGTAGAAACACAATACATTACTATGATTTTCATGTAAATTACTATAAAATAATTACAGTATACCACTGTGAATGTATTGCAATTATAAGCCAGTAATTTACTAGGAAATCACAGTAATGATTTTAAAGTTCATAAGCTGTTTTCACATATAAACTCCAGACAATGTGCAGAGAATCAGGTCAGGACATAATTAAGAGTTGTCCTTTCACAGATGTAGCACAGGTTGTCTGCGTCAGACATGTTCTCACCTACTGGAAATACTCAGTTTGGTTTGAGTGAGGATGCAGAAGACAGGACATAAAGCATAAAGTACACTATCCCCAGATTAGAGGACATCTACCAGACCTGCTGCATCCAGAAGGTTAAGAGCATTATCAGAGACAGCACACACCCTGGACACTGCTTCTTTGCCCCCCTGCCCTCAGGAAGGCGCTACAGAACACTGAGGGTACGCACACCAAGACTAAAAAAACTCCTTCTACCACAGAGCTGTAACACTTCTGAATTCTACCGCCCTCCCACACTGATGACGATATTATTCTATTCTATTCTGATTGAAATTCAGCTTTCATTTAAGCTTTTCACCTCAAATAAAACAGCTATATTTATGAGAAATCACAGGAAGTCCTCACAGTGGAGCGTCCAAACCATTTTCCAGAGAATTAACTGTTGTATTCACACAAAGGATAAATTGGACATTATATGGAATTTATTGTATTGAGCTGGCAGCGAAGAGTCTGTATAATCTTCTGTCCAACTGACTCAGACTTTTGCGTTCACACATACAGCTCCTCCAGGTAATGACGGGAAAATGTAAGGGTTGCAGTTCATGTGTGAAAGGGACTTTAGACATCTGGACCATATTCTATGCAATGTTTCTATTAATATCTGTGTGATAATACAACGCAGAAATATGGTTCATAGACTCCCCTGTGGATCCACGTATCTCACCAGATCGTACAGTATGTGACTCACAGCCAGAGATAATAGGCTCAGAAGACCACTTGTCTGGATCTCCCAGTGTGTGATTGGTGGACTCGTGTGTCTGTCTTTTGAATCTAACCAATTAACACGGCTAAGCTGACACACATGGTAAATGGACTGTACTTATATACTTATAGTGCTTTTCTAGTCTTTTGACCACTCAAAGCGCTTTTACACTATATGTCACATTCACCCACCGTTGACTCGGCCATCGGGAGCAACTTGGGCACATCAACATGTGGATCAAAGAAGCCAAGAATCAAACCACCGATCCTGATTAGTGGACGACCCAATTTCGACCTCCTGAGCCGCAGCTGCACATGCCAGGGTTAGGGTTTATAATCTGTGCTCTAACCCGATGGTCATCTACACTACACTACTCTATAGCTGGTATAAAGTAAGTTTGCTATAGCTTTCACATTGATCTCCCCTTTAACACTCTGCATGTGACAGATCCGAAGTGAATTACCATTCAAGGCATGTTTGTGATCCGATCTCATTCTTCTCTTGACTATAAATAATTGACTAGGTTTAAGGTGATTTAATTATGCTAATGAAGCTGTCTCGAATGGACAGTTTGTAATTAGTGACTAATTGGTAGTATCACATAAGATAACAAGCTGTCACAGCTGGGGCAGCTGTGACTCAGGAGGTAGAGTAGTCGTCCACCGATTGGAAGATTGGCGGTTCCATTTCTCGGCTCCTCCAGTCCACATGTCGATGTGTCCTTGGGCAAGATACTTGACCCAAAATTCCGTCCGTTGCTGCGCCAACGATGTATGAATGTGTATGGATGGTTAGTTTCCTCCTGATGAGCAGGTTGCCTGGTAGCCCCTGCCACCTGTCTGTGAATGGGTGAATGTGACATGTAGTGTAAAAGCGATTTGAATGGTCATAACGACCAGAAAAGTGCTATATAAGTACAGTCCATTCACCATCTACATTCAATATTTCTATATATTCTATATGTTTGCACAAGTTTTCAATTTCTGTTTCTTGAAAAATACATATCATATCATGTTAAAAAGATGGACAGTAAGCTCAGTGCTCAGTTATCATCAGTTTCTTCCTTCATATCCAATGTGTCGATATGAGCTAAGAAGGGATGCCAGATTTTGTAGAAGGTCCTGAGGGAAACTCTTAAAGAATGCCTGATCTGGCATGTGTGCACGTGTGTGCTGTGAGTGCAGATGTTTGGTGGGTGGGTTATAGGGACCCTAATCCTGTAAGAGGTCGGAAGCGACTAGGGTCAAGTAAATGGTCTTATTTACTTCAAACCTGTTTGTTACTCTACTTTGTAAGTGAAGGTTATTATCTTTACAAATAGATAATAAAGAGATTTGGGGGAAAAATGGACAGTGCATCTATCCAATCAGCAACCTTCCTTGTCAACAGGGTTGCATCCAATCAGTGACAATCCTTGTTAATAGCAGGTACCTACCTACTCTGGTAGAAGTTAATCTTGTGTTTTCCAATTTGTCTTTTATTTGTGTTTTGTCTA
>NC_084984.1:27288840-27411340 GCF_963691925.1 Scomber scombrus
AACAAAATATTTATACAAATCCTGGTGTGTTGGTCTACATAAACCTTCTTCACTGATACTACTGCTGAACTCCACACAGAACATCATTAAGTAAGTTTAGAATAGAAAGAAAACATTCTGAGTTTAACCAGCAGCATCTTTGTTGGAATTCTGTGGGTGTAATAAAAAAATAAAAAAAAATAAAAAAATGTCCCTGTCTTGGCGCGCCCATTTTAAGATTACAAGTAATTTTGTGGGAATTATGTAACAATGGTCAGACTCTGACTCAGACTCAGAAAAACAAACAAAAAAACGAACAACAAGCTTCATATCTTTAAAGGGCTCAATACTTGTGAACTTGTGAAAGTGCATGAGAATGTGTGTCATGGAAGTCAAAATAAACTGAACATTCCAACTGATGTATTTTAATAGCTACTGGGAAACGGAAGTCTACACCAGAAAAAAAGAACAAGGTTTTGAACTTGGTAGTAGTTCAATCATTCATTCAAGTTCATTGTTGGTTTGGGTTCGTGGGATTTAATGACAATAATGACATTTTTTAATGAAAACATATATTTCTCACGTTTTTTTCTGGCTTTAACCTTTGAATGTAAATATGATTCAATGAAATCATCCTTTCACATCCTATCTGTAGTTTCTGTTGTGTTTTAATTCCTGTCTTACTTCGAAAGATTTTCTCTTTGTGTGTGTGGTTATTTTTACTTCCTATGTTTTCCTGCCTTAGTTGATTTCCTCATGTGTTTCACCTGTGTCTTCTTTTACTCACGTGTGTCCTGTGTGGAATCACAGCTTGTGTATATAGGTTTTGGTTTTCGGTTCAGTGTCTGTTTGGTATAGTTTGAATTGTGATAACTCTGTTGATCCCTTAACTTTTCCTCTTAGTACCATCACCAAGTCAACATTTCCCGTCATGTCAGTCCAAGATTTTGGTTTATAGTTCAGTGACAAATAAGGGTTGGCAAGACGAGCAATTCAAAAATATGTTAAAAAGTAGTTTTAAAAGCAGCATCAGGTTTGTTAAAATGTACATTTAGTATTTTTGTTGGTTTTATATCATTTGAAATGACATTTGCACCATTTTTTACCAAAAGTAAGACTGAATGCTCCTGAAAATGTCAAATGGTGTAACCACAAAAGAATGATAAATATTACATATTTTATCACCTACAGTGTATTTAAGTAAGACTTATACTAATAATGACTTCATTTAAAAAATGTAAATGTTTCCTGATCTCCATGGTTACCAGATGAAATGTAATATTTAGAACAATTGTATTCCATTACCTTTATTTAATATAAAAGTTATAATGTAAGATCATGACAAACTAGTTGATATGGTGTTTTATTGAGAATTTACTGTTTTTAAGCAAGTTGAATGATTTAGTACAAAGTTTTTATGGTTACACCGCTTAGACATTTTTGCCATAATCCTCTAATATATTCTCTCAAAATGGATTAAAATTTGATGCTGGGTCCACATAAAAAGAATGTGTGCAAGTTATTCATACGTTTATTTTCACATTTTAACCCTTTAAATTTGACTGAACCACATGGACACAAAAAACACCATTGACCCATCTATGGAGTCTGGGAAAAAGGTCAAAGCCTTCTGTTTAAGTTGTGATGTTCTTGTGTTTTCTAACTTCATCTTTAGAACAGTATTTGTGCCACTGCTGGATGATGAGTATCTCTTAAGCAAATCAATATCTTCTTACACTGTAGCCCTGATAGCTGGAACACACCAGTGGCGGCTGGTGACAAAAATGTTTGGGGGGGCGCAGTTTGATGGTTGGTGATCCTAGGGTTAGTGTCAAATAAGCCGTAGCACCACTTCATACCGCAGCAAAACAATATAAATAAGAAAGAAAAACTAATCTAAAAACAACACAACACACTATAATGTCCCCTGGTTTGTCCCAGTATAGTATCTCAGACCCACAGAGAGAGGAATAAAAAATTATAACCAGATATGATAAAATGTCCATTTCACTCACATCACTTAAAGATACCAGCAGTTAAAGCAGAGTTATCAATAAGTTAATGTGCTTAAAAAGAGACACCACCTATATTTCAGTTATTGTGTCTTCAGTCCTGATTTCACTGTAATCTGTTAGTTGTTGCAATACCTAAACATTACAATAGATGGCGCATTAAGCACTATACACTGCTGTGATTAGGCATAATTTATTTAACTTATTTTAATAATGAAATGTACCCAAATCAACTGTAATAGTCAAAATTACTTCCATCATTTCTTATCCTACATTTATGCATTTTAGTTTTTTACACTTCATAGTTATGTCTTTTATAAAGTATTTTTTAACACTTTACAATATTAATAAGAGGAATGCAGCTACTACCTGATCTTTTATATGTCCTGTTGGAGCTGCTGGATGCAGCCACTGAATGAATCTATGTTCCTCTTCTGGAGCTTGGCATAGCAGAGGTCTACATGTGGCCAGATGTGGTGAAACAGCTGCAGAAAGGGCTCAGCAATGCTAAGTCTGCTAAAAACAACTTAGCTCCATGCTATTGTCTCGATGGCTGCAGCTTTCTGTTTGATTTTTTTCAGAGAGATGTTTTAGGTCTCGTTCCCCTGTCGTTGTCCACAACGTTTCGGTGCTGACACTTTGAAACAGCAAACAGATAAAGCAATAAAAGGAATAACTCACACTGCATCCAGCTAGCCAGCTCCGTTTATCATAACAGCAGCAGGAGAAACTCTCAGCTCCTCCATCACCTGCTGCTGCTTTATCCTCTTTCTCTCTTCTAGTGAAAGTCTTGTGAAATTATGTTTTTGTAGAGAAATTACAAAATAATCTTCTTTAATTTCCGCGGCTCCACTTTAACGTCATCTCCTGAACCTACCGTCAGCAGGAGTTTGGGTGACAGCAGCTGACGGGAGGGCGTGAATGACAGCCGGAACTGTCCAATCACAGTAGATTAAAAAACATGAAACAACAACAATTCGCTGCCAATAAAAGTGGGCGTGTCCGGGGCGCACTGAGCTGCGCCCCGTGGGAAACGTGACGCAGGCCAATGAGAGAGCAGACTCAGGTCACATGCTTGTCAAAAGTTTGAGGGCTTGCATTGACTTCCATTAGTCCGGCGCCCCACATACAGGAAGTACATATAGAAATTAATAAAATACCATTTGGAATCGATTTAAAATGAATGATGACAGGTGCTTAGAGGCTAACAGGACCATCTTGCTAACAAATACTATTTATTTCATAATTATTTAGCATTTTCTAATTCATTTATGTTTAATATGTTTAAGTAGATTTTGGCCAGATATTTGATGGGGGCGGCGCCCCAGCGCCCCGCATTGACCGGCCGCCACTGGAACACACCCAGCATTCATCAGATGACTGCATGAGTCAGCAGCGTTTATATATCATCCATCCTTAATACACACGTATACACACATACTCCACATTTTGACCGCTTTAAATTTGACTAAACCACATGGACACAAAAAACATCACTGACCTATACAAAACTGATGACATTCCTATCAGCCTCAGCTGTAGTTTGTGTAGTTTTTTTAGTTAATGTTAACATGCTAACACACTAAACTAAGATGATGAGCATGGTAAACATTATACCACCACCCTTAAAATAATAAGCAAGTACAGTTGGATGGATGTAAAAAATCAAAGCCCACATCACCTCCTCCCTGCTGGGCTCACTGGACGCCCTACAGTTTCCATACAAGCAAAACAGGTACCACCATCACCACCAGGGGCACAAATGTGAGAAAGCTGTTTGTAGACTACAGCTCAGCATTTAACACTACTCTGCCCTCTCAACCCCATCATCAAGCTCAAAGACCTTAAACTCAGCAGTTCCCCATGCAGCTAGATCCTGAACCTCCTGACAAACAGGCCCCATAAGCCGTTTGAGGCTCGGTGACATCGGTCTCTTCACTATCATGCTCATCACCGGAGTTCCCCAGGTGTGCGTGCCAAGTCCGAGCGGGTACGCCCTCTTTAACTACGACCGATACCAATATCAATATGACAACATGCAACAGTATCATCCACCGCCATTTAGATTATGGACAACATCACCATCACTAGTCGGATCATCACCATTATCAGCTTTATCTGCTTCGGCCTGATCACCAGTAATGCTGAGTCACACTGAGTCAGTGGTGAGGGCAGGAAACTGAGGATTATCCTCTCAGGCTGCATCACCGCCTGGTATGAGAGCAGCTCCAAGCTGGAAATCATCAGAGCTGCTCAGTACATCACCTAATCTGAACATCCATCCATGCAGGACCACCGCCTCCAGAGGAAAGCTGCAAAAAAATCATCAAGGACTCAAACAACCCCAGCTACAGACTCATTACTGCTATCCTCTCCTCTCCCTCTCTCCCTCTCTCTCTCTCTCTCTCTCTAGGTCGCCCACTTAGAGTCCGGTGCTGCTTGACATTTCTTCCCGTTAAAGGAGAGTTTTTCCTTGTCGCTGTTGCCATGACTTCTGTCAATTCTATAAATAAAGATTGATTGATTGATCATAAGGCAAGCAGTACAGAGACATCAGAGCCACACTGGACCCTCACCACACCAGCTTGAAGGGTCCTACTTAGTACCTGCAGTTGGAGACCCACCACATTAACATGAATGCATATGTAGAATAATTGCACTTTTTGAAAGTTCATATTTAGGTTTATGTTTTGAATACTCAGAAGGAAAAATAAATTGATTATAAATAAAGTTCTTCCCTTCTAGGTAATATTCAGGGTATCAATCACATATTTGTAACCCATGCACAGTCCTGCACTTACACACAGTTTGCAATACAATGTGTATTTGTATTTTTTTTATTTCATCTCTCTCTTATCTTTCTCTGTCTTTATCTTTCTCTCTTTCCTATCTCACTCTCCCTTTATCTTTTCTATCTTTCTCCACCTGTATGTGACAGTAAAAGTATCTTGAATTGTGAGCATGTTGGCACACAGCCGTTAGCATTTAGCTCACAACGCTGCTGTGCCTTAGTACAGTGCTGCTATCATGACCATATACTATAACTATACTATAACCCTAACCCTAAGTGACTTCAACAATTAATACTTAAAGTTTAACCACTTTTGCACTCATCGACTTATTGATATTCAGGCCACAAAATGTTAATGACACCAGCCATAAAATGTGATAAAAACAACTAGGAGACACTGACTTTTTGGTTCTCATGATGAGAGTAGCGAAGGACAGGCTCTGGTGGCGCTCATCGTGTTGTAAGGGCTGATGGGCCAGGAGGAGACTGTAATCCAGCACGTTGAGCCTTTGGAGGAAGTGTGTGTCGATCTCCACCTGCTGCACGAGCCAAGGACGCTGCTGGTCTGGGCGCACACACACACACACACACACACACACACACACACACACACACACACACACAACATGTAAAATTATGACACTGAACATTACTGTTATATACAGTACACTAATTCTCAATATGTTACTGCCAGTAGTCAGTACTGATTTAAATGAGATGTTTGCAGGGTTGTATTTTGGCATCTAGAAACACAATACAGATTGGCCTGTAGGGGGAGCAATAATGCTATTCTTCTTTTTCTTATTATTACACAGTTTGGTTTATGAATCACAGCACACACAAAACATCACGCTGTTTCCTTACCCAGAGTGATGTACTGGCCTTCAAAGTTAAGATCTTTGAGAACCACAATAATCTGGCTTCCCTCCGGCGCAGGCTCCGTCCAGCGGCTCACCTCACAGCCCTTAATGTCGTACCTGGCGACGCACGGAACGCACATAAAAAGCATGCAAAGAGGGCTCCCCCGTTTCCGTATTCATCGCACTCATTCGCTTTGTATTTACATGGGGGAAAAGCCGAAAGCCGTTCTTACCTCGCATTGATTCGGTCGTCAGGATAAAACACACTTTGCATAACGATGAAGTACTTCTGCAAATGACAAGTGTAAATCATTTTTTTTTAAAGGTTTTGTAACATTCTATAAATATAGTGATACATAGTAAAAAAAAAAGTGATTGGATTTGATCGGTACCTTTCGCCTGTGTGGGATTTTGATCCTGTGAACACCTTGAAAAAAACAATGAGGAATGTCTCAGTCAATTGCAACAAATGGGACTTAAAGCCGTCGACACATTCGGCATATGTGCATTCAGCATCTTGCTCAACAAAATAAGAGACCGCAACAGGAGCAGGCAATAGTTTTCCACAGAGGACCCCATCACAAATCTATCATAGTGTAAGGAGCAGACATAGCCACACCACTAACATGGCTAAAAAGCATTGCATAATGGCAATTTGTCAGGTCCTGCATTAATAAAAGGGTCTGATAAAGAGAGAGAGAGAGAGAGAGAGTGCGTCTGCATGCCTGAGGCGTGTATGTGTGTGTGTGGGGACCTGTGACATCGGGTCATAACATTGAGATTTTTTCGAGTTTCCAAATCACACATTTGAATATACACACATTCTCACTCTCATTCTGTTTAGTTATCTTGATCAAATCCAATTTGGCATTGCCCATGTGCGTGTATCTATGATTGTGTGTGCGTGCGTGTATCTGTGATTGTGTGTGTGTGTGTGCGTGTGTGTGTGCGTACCTAGGAACTTGACCAGTAGTGAATGGGGGTATTTCCTCAGATGCTCCATGTATATCTTCAGGTTGGCCAGAAGAAACTTGATTTCTCTTTTGTTCTGGGTCTTCAAAAAGAAGCGTTTATCATTTCTAGAAGTTGAAAAGCACAGAGTAAGTAAATCTTATCAATAAAAGAAAAACGGTAAATGTGACCATTGCACTATAAAAAGTTGTTTTTCCACCACATTTTATCTAATATTTACCAATTCCCAACAACAGCCTACCAGACATAGTCATACGTAGAATTCCTCATTCAGCTTTAGAACTGCAAACAACTTTCTTTCAACTTTCAACTTTTCTAAACTGTAAGATAACATAAGCAGTCCTGTTGTACACTTAAGTACACTACCATGATGTTGTATGTGTAAACTGATTTTTAGTTACACCTGGGCATTGTGTTGGATTTAAGGCTAATGTTATGGGATAGAGTTGTGGTCAGAGTTAAATTCAGGGATTATATGGTTGAGTGTGTGTGTGTGTGTGTGTGTGTGTGTGTGTGTGTGTGTGTGTGTGTGTGTGTGTGTGTGTGTGTGTGTGTGTGTGTGTGTGTGTGTGTGTGTGTGTGTGTGTGTGTGTGTGTGCGTGTGAGTGTGCGTGTGCGACTCACGTCAGGAAGAAGTCGGCCTTGCTCTTGGAGTTGCTGATGAACTGGAGGTAGCAGTTTTCAGAGCAGAGTGACTGCTGATACTCTTGCTCTGTCATTCCCAGAGAGCTGCGGAGACTGGCAAACACCGGGCCTGCAAACGTCTCCATTGCAAAATCCTGCACGCACACACACACAAATAAACTAAATAAACAGCTGCTTACATTCAACGTAGTAGTGATTTTTTTTTTTGTTATTAAGACACAAAGGCATCCACCTACCTTATGAATCTGAGTGACCTCTAATCTGAAATCATCATCTGACACTTCACTCTAGAGTGGGGGAAAAAGCAAAGATATATTTATATATTACACACTTGATTAAAATAGGATTGAATTTTTCTTATCCATTAAGCCAACAATCTACCCACAATCCTGATTCATTTTTAAAAGATTATAGAGCATATACACGGTCGCCCATAAAGTTGGAATAATTGAGTTTTCAGACACATTCCTCTTTTTATTTTCTATTTATACACATCTGTAATCACCTTTGACCAGGTGCAATGAGATTGATCAATACAATTTAGAGAATATATACACTTTATCTATCAAGAATAAATCACATTGTCACAATCATTTCATGGAAAGAGGTCAAAAATATGTGTATAACACTTAGCATTTAGCACTTAGCATTCACTTCAATCAATGGCTAACACGCTGACACAAATTAATTTTGTTTTCTCTGATCACTTTTGAGATGTCTATAGAAATTGATTCAATGTGTTAATTTGTAAAGTTTTGAGTCCAACTCTGCTTCTAATAACTGGACAAAACTACAACAGAACAACTGCATTGTATCTCCTTAAGTACAGAATTTGGATTTGATTTCTAAGTAGTTGTTTTAACAGCCTGAGCCACACCCATTACTAACAGGTAGACTACAACACAATTAAGGTCCTCGCTCAAAACTGGAAAGATCACCATATGGACCACCATGGATGTATTATAAGAGCTGGATATTGGACCAAAAAATGGCGCCCATTCAGTTCTATAAGAATTACTCAGCTGGTGTATATGCCAAGAAAAGTTGTCAAATGGTGTAACCACAAAAGAATTGATAAATATTACATATTTTATCACCTACAGTGTATTTAAGTGGACTTACACTAATAATGACTTCGTTTAAAACATGTAAATGTTTCCTGATCTCCATGGTTACCAGATGAAATGTAATATTTAGAACAATTGTATTCCATTACCTTTATTTAATATAAAAGTTATAATGTAAGATCATGCCAAACTAGTTGAGATGGTGTTTTATTGACAATTTACTGTTTTTAAGCAAGTTGAATGATTTGGTACAAAGTTTTTATGGTTACACCACTTAGACATTTTTGCCATAATCCTCTAATATATTCTCTCAAAATGGATTAAAAGCAGAAATGTGATGCTGGGTCCACAAAAAAAGAATGTGTGCAAGTTATTCATATGTTTATTTTCACATTTTAACCCCTTTAAATTTAACAATGGATAATGGACACAATAAAACCCATTATTGACCCCTTTATATGGGTCTATGGGTCCTACTGAAGAGCTCAGCAACTTTCAATGCAGGCCATCTGTGCAAGAAGTCAGTTTGTAAAATGTCTCCATTTTCCCCCACTACTGTTAATGTGAGTGGAGCAGTAGATAAACTACAAGCTGGTAGATGATATATACTCAGATTGCTGAGGTGTGCACTGCATAGAAATAGTTTGTTCTTGGTTGCAGCTCTCACTACCAAGGTCCAAACTGTCTTGGAAAACTGTCATTATTGTCATTAACAGTGAATGTGTGTGACAGCAACACTGAAATTATATCAGTAAGATGTGTGTGTGTGTGTGTGTGTGTGTGTGTGTGTGTGTGTGTGTGTGTGTGTGTGTGTGTGTGTGTGTGTGTGTGTGTGTGTGTGTGTGTGTGTGTGTGTGTGTGTGTGTGTGTGTGTGTGTGTGTGTGGATTGTGTTTTTACAGGCAACAGACAGAACAGTCATGAAATAACGTGCTGAGTTAGCGGGCTGTGTTTGGCTGGGAGCAGCCGGGTGAACACTGCATTCCACACACAGGTTTAAGGCCTTGTTCAGAAGGAAATACCCCCATTCAACTTTGTGTTTTTTTTTTGTTTTTTTTTACATTTGTACACAAGGGGGTAAAAGAGCTGCTGTGATTATTCACCTGGTTATTACATGGAAAAGAGAAAAGCTCTTTTAAATGTAGGCCATTTGAATGACATATTGCATTTTGAATCTCTATGCTGAAGTTGAGGATGACAGAAAAAAAAAAAGTATGGATACAAGGTCAATGTGAGGGGCAAGGCTTGTTAGGCTTGTTGCATCACACACTGTTTATTTGTCACTGCATGCAAGAGCTAACTTCATTTCATCTGGAAACGCTTTCACATCATTAGGATACAGTGCTGTCATCCTGGACGGCACCTTTGAAGCCCACATCGATAATGTTATTTGGTCTGCTTACTTCCATCTACGCGACATTGATCGCCTAAATCCCTCACTTACACCAACCTGCATCGCTATCCTTGGAAACACCCTGATTACATCATGTCTGGACTATTGCCTTTGTAAACTCCAGCTGGTCCAGAACGCAGCTGCTCGTATCATCACCGAAACTCCCTCTATAGACCGCATCCCTCCTGCCCTTCAGCAGCTTCATTAGCTCACTATCAAACTTCCACATCAATGTTAGCTGAGTTATATTGTTTGATGCACTGTTGTTGTCAGTAAGAAATACAGATTACAATGGGCTCCTGACTTGTTTTATGATCATTGTACCTATGAAATAACTTTTCTATGCTATATCTCTAAATATTAAACCATCACAAATCAAAATTATACAAAGAGTAATAATTGACTGTGATTGCAATTCATGGCGTCATGTCAATTCTTTCATAATGGTAGTGTATGATAAAATGCTGGTTGGCACACTATCTTACTACAACACCTGTCCATACCTGTGGTTAATATATCTCATCCTACTGGGTTCTGATGAAAGAATGGGATGTCATGTAGTGATGAATGAAGAGCCGTTTGGGAGGCTTAAGCCAAATAATATGGCTCGTTCAAAAGAGCACATTATGGTCAATGATCTGGTTATGACAGAAAATGAAAGTTACAATAATGTGTCATCCACAAATGATTCATTCATTGATATTTCCTGTTCATCCCTGCTGCTGCTGCTGCTGCTGCTGTCCTCCCTTCCACACAGTCAGATGGCAATGATTTCAGCAGAGCCTGACAGTGAAGACACTTTGTTAAAGGCCTGTTGTCTCCTCATAAGTGAAGCAACAGTAGACAGCAGTGTTGTCTGTAACAAAGGAACCGTGTTAACGAGCAATCACCTCAACTTACGCATTGTCCTAAAGTGGCCCAAAATGCCGAAAAATTTAAATATTTTAAAACATACAAACACAAATGTTTGTCCATTGAGGCTGTTCTGGGTCAAATTTGAGCCGTATCTATTGACAGTTATAGAGATATACAGAATATATAGTTATAGCTAAAGATAGAGGTTATCAGCTTGCATCCAATAGTGAATTCCACTGTATGCAGAATGTTGCCTGCATGTCTGTACCCAATGTCAGTAAATATTATACAGTTACTATTGAACTACAAAAGAGTTGCAAGCATGCTCAGGTAGAGTAAATTAACGTTTTGAATGGGTTGGTTGGGTTTTAGAGGTGTGGAACAAGGAAGCAGCCGTCACCATGGCGATGGATAGCCACCTACGTATCGTTGTGCTATATCCCATTTAATGCAGCTTTATGAGCTGCCTTGTCTAAAACCATGAGAATGAGACATGAGGTATCTTTGACTTGTTATAATTGACTTCTATGCTGGCTGTGCTGCATCAGGCATTTGTGAGTTTGGTTCAAGTCATGTGACCTCAGAGACAAAGTGATATTGTCCTCATTTTAATTGTATCTTCTCACACCACACATTCTGAGGTCAAGTTTGAGACTGTAAAGATTGTGAGGAAAACAAAGGTGCGCTCGATCTATCCTGACAAAGTAGAAAGACGGAACTCTTACATGTGTATGTCGTTTCCTCCATTCTCCTGTTGCACACACACTTAAAAGGCATAACATTAGATAAGCCCTGGTCATTTCAAGCAACGCTAAATGCAACAAGGAGACAGTATACAGATATTATGCATATATGGGTTCCCAATCTAACCTTTTTTGTGTACTATTTTATCATTATTAAGGCAAAAGAAAAAGAAAAAGAATAGAATAAAGGCTTAAGCTTAGTTTGCATCCAGCGTGCTGCGTGGACTTCATTACATCTGCTGCACCGCTGCTACCACAATTATGAAATGCTAAGTTTATTGTTTACTGTGACCCTCATAAAAGTAATATTTTACAAATCTTCATGATATAAACTAATGAAATGTGTTAAAGTAAGTCATTTGGTGATTTCTAAGCCATTCAGTTAAACCAAGTCCAGATCCAATGGTTTTGATAGGATTTCCCAGGAATCCTGTTTCCCCAAGGTTTAAACCCTACTCCACATGAACGCACAAACGAAGGGGGAGTGGATGGGCTGAGGGTTTAAGGGTCCAGTTTGGGATCGGGCCCCAACCTGCACTTCTGTGTAGTCATTCTTGCCGCCATGAGTCTTGGTTTACTGTTTCATTTCTGTTGGATTCTTTGTCTGTTTTCCGTCTTGTTTCGTCGAATTTTGTTTCGTTTCGTTTGTTCGAGTCATCAATCAATAACTGTCAGCCATTGGGTGATGGAAAATGGCATCGCCCATTGGTCTAATTGTAATTCATACTACTAAATCCATACTCAAAGCACTTAACAATGTATGTACATGGTCGACTGTAAATGTATCTGCATCATTCAGCCATTCAGTTATAGAAGCATAATGGTTCGGTCTTTATTTTGAATAAATCTAAAGATTATCAATGTTAACTTTCCAGTTACTTTCCTATCTATCTATGTTTGTGCCAAACCGCTGCTGCAAATGTGCCAAAAAGTTAGATTGTACCTTTACTTAAAGATTTTCAGGTAATGGTGATTTTGAAAGTCTCCAACAGTCTGAGAATACTTAAGTCGACCCTGATGGTTTCAAAGTCCACCAAAGCAACTGTGCTATATTTGTCTATACAGAATAGTTAAATAGGCAAAGAGAACACCAAAGGAAACAAGTGTGAAATATTAACCCCTCGCTGCACAGACTGCCCGTGCTCAGGACTACTTTCAGAAGATATGGTGTTCAAAGCTTCGGTACAGAGAAATCAAAGAGTAAGTAGAAGATCAGATCTTAAAGGAAAGGTTTACCCCTAGAGCTCAAATTCAGTCATCAGCTCCTCACCTCCTTGACAGTAGAAACTTGGCATGTCCTTTCAAAACAACTGAAGTTATGCTGTCCTCTTCTTTCTATTCATATCTTTGCAAGACAACAACTTGTGCTGGTATTTAGACTCGTAAGACCTGTAAGACAACTCCCTCTGAACCGCTTTCTTCCTGTTCACTGCCACTCATTTTATCTGCATAGTATTGTGAGATTGGAAAGTAATTACATGAGATTTGTGTGAGAAAGTATGAATGTGTTTCATAGCAAAGTACCTTTATTGACCACTGAGTGATCATGTACCTTATTGTTGTTATTGATCTGGAATGAGGTGGTCATCTTTACTTAAGTTAATAAAACAGATAATGTAGTATGGTGCCACATACACACACACACTGTGTCGGTTGTATGAAAATGGACAGCGTCTAAGTTTCTGCTGTCAAGGAGGATCATTCACATTAGCTGGTTGTGTCTCAGGAGGTAGAGCAGTCGTCCACCAATTGGAAGATCGGCGGTTCGATTCTCGCCTCCCCTAGTCCACATGTTTATGGTAAATGGCCTGTACTTATATAGCGCCTTTCTAGTCTTTTCGACCACTCAAAGCGCTTTACAATACATTTCATTCACCCCATTCACACACATTCATACACTGATGGCAGGAGCTACCACGCAGGGTGCCAACCTGCACATCAGGGGAAGCTAATCATTCATACACATTCATACACCGTTGGCACAGCAACGGGAGCAATTTGGGGTTAAGTGTCTTGCCCAAGGACACATCGACATGTGGACTGGAGGAGCCGGGAATCGAACCGCCAATCTTCCAATTGGTGGACGACCGCTCTACCTCCTGAGCCACAGCTGCCCCGTTTATGCGAGATACTTAACCCCTAATTGCTCCTGATGGCTGCACCAACTGTGTATAAATGTGTATGAACGGTTAGTTTCCCTCCTGATGAGCAGGTTTGTACCCTGTGTGGTAGCTCCTGTCATCAGTGTATGAATATGTGTGTGAATGGGTGAATGTGACATGTAGTGTAAAAGTGCTTTGAGTGGTCAAAAAGACTAGAAAAGAGCTACATAAGTACAGTCCATTTACCATTAACATTCACATTGAGGGGTTAGAAAAAGGACGAAGGTTGCCTACAGTACCTTTAAGGAAGTAACATTAGTAACTTTATCATTTAAGTTGCTGATGTCACTTCCCTTAAGTTAGGCAACCTTTGTCCTCATGGCAACAGAAACACCATGACAAGAAAAATTGCAGTTGCAGTATGTCCACTTTTTTACCACCTATCTATCTAGAAATCCACCCAATCCGCCAAACCTACATCCGTCTGTGTGACTGCTCAGTGTACATGCAGTGTGATGATTGAAAATGTTGCCTCCGCTGACCCGTACTCACTGTAGGTGGATTGCCGATAGTGTTTTGGATGGCTGCTGCCAACCCCTCCTTCATCATGCAGGTCAGGCTGTAAAACTCATGATGTTGATCGATCTCAAATAAGCCCAGAAGTTTCCACTGCTGTCTCAGACCTCCCCACCTCCTCCTCTTCACGGTGCCGGAGTGCTGACGACGACCAGACATCCCAAGCCCACCCGCAGCCGCTGACTCAGCCGCCATCTGGAACACAGATAAATACATACACCTACGGTCACTTTCACTTTCAAGTTTTTTCATCTGAGCTCTTACTACTGTTTTCTCCGTGTTGTGTGCTCTGTTATTAAAACACTTGGATGAAATTTGCAGCACAAATTGAATATATAATTAATATGACTATTACCTGACACGACTCTGTGATTGCAGACAAGGTTTTCAAAGCTCCGGTAAAGAGAAATCAAAGAGTAAGTAGAGGCCAGAGAGGCCAGTGACAAACACAAAAGACAGATGACTGTCAGTTGAGTCTTTAACAAGGTAACTATGGAGACCAACACAAACAGATAATAGCTTCATAGACTGTGCTGTGGTTAATGGCATAATGCTGGTCCTCCAACCGAAGCAACTCTTCATTAAAAAACATTTGAATCACGATTTAATGTATTTTTGAAAGCATAAGAACATTAAGAAATATCATCAAAAGAGTAATAAATGGATCTACTAACAAGTATTGTGTGCCAGATATATCTTCTGTCGTCTGCGTGTGCGTCATAGAGCTCCACGCTCATCAGTGAGCCACACTGTTACACTTGTTGACATGTTCTTTCATTACCATGAACACACACACACACACACTGTAATTTACTTTTCACGCAATCACACTGCTGGAAATACTCACTAGAATCACCAAATGTGGATTCATCCACCGCTGAAAACAGTGCCTGACAAATGCACTACTTCCTCCAGTTAAAGTAACATCAACTGAAATTAAACTATATAGTTGTGACCCACGTTTTCCCATGAGGGGAGACAATGTATGTCCAAAATGTACACATTTGAACTGATTTGAAAAAATTTTTAAAAAAATATGTCAAAATGTATTTCTTTCCTTTTATACTGATGGTAACACCCATTTCATTATAATTATGTGAATCATTACTGATATGTCTCAACAACGTTAAAACTCAACCTCCACTTCTGCAGCTGCCACAGCAATCACATCAGCGGAGTGACCTCCTTTGTGAGTTAACCAGCAATGCCATTGGGTAGTTCCATAGCAACAAGCATGATGTGACGCTTCCTCGCAGCTTTTAAGCTCTTGAAACAAAGGCTTCCTGTCTGATCATAGCCTCGGGTGACTCTGTTTGATGATCCGAGTGTTTGGTCTACGGGTTCAGTCTTTAAGAGGGCAGTGCAGATAGGCGGTCATTATATCTGGAACAAGTAAAATCATGATTTAAATACGCCTGAATAATTCTGCTGTCAGTACTGAATTGTTTCATTAACGCAGAATTTAGAGAAGTTGACTCACATACTTCTTATCATAAGAAGTATGTGTTATGATACTTCTTATCATAAGAAGTATGTAAGAAAACACTTTAAAAAAAACCTACCCACAGCAGTGTTGACTAAACATGTCTTTAATAATGTACATTTATTTCTAAATCTACCAGTTTACATTTAATGTGGCTTTCAATTGAATTTTATTTATTAATTAATCAGTCTTTTATTTTCAATTCTTCTATTCTATTCTATTTTATTTGATGGTTTTCTTCTTTTTAACCCACCTTTTATGTCTGTTTTACTTTTACTCTGTCACTCACATTCACATTTCTGGTTTTACTCACTTTATTCTGTAGTGACTTTAATTTATTCTTTCCTTTTATATATTTTTAATATTTCTATTCATCTTTTATTACCATTTGATTTGATTTATTTTTGTGTTTTCATCCTACGTCTGGTGTTTCCTCATTCTTGAGTTATGATAGCGTTTCCTGAGTTACTGTTTTTAATGATTTTATTTTTCCTATTTGTTTGTTTGTTCTGACTATGTAAAGCACTTTGTGTTACATCATGATGTATGAAAAGTGCTATACAAATAAAGTTTGATTGATTGATTGATGTGATGCACACATGCACACTGAGACGGAGACCAGTGATGCCAACACAGGTTTGAATCCTGCTGTTTCTCCCCATTATGTTCAAGTGCTACATTTAAAGCTGCACTAATCAAGAGCTTTTTATCTGATTGGTTTTATGACCCGTAACTTAAATGCTCAGTGACGTGAATGCAGTGGAGCATTTAACCACTAAAGATCTAGATATTTCCCTCAGGAGTTGGTGGAAACCACAGAGCTAAAAGCAGAGTTTTATTGACTATTAGTCACTATTCATCATGACTGTTTCATCATCAAGTACACCAAGTACATATCTGGCTCAGTGACAAATAAGGGCCAGCAAGATGAGCAACTCAGAAATCAGTTAAAACTAGTTTTAAAAGCAGCATCAGGTTTGTTAAAATGTACATTTAGTATTTTTGTTGCTTTTATATCATTTGAAATGACATTTGCACCATTTTTTACCAAAAGTAAGACTGAACGCTCCTGAAAATGTCAAATGGTGTAACCACAAAAGAATGATAAATGTTAAATATTTGATCCACCTACAGTGTATTTAAGTGGACTTATACGAATAATGACTTCATTTAAAAAATGTAAATGTTTCCTGATCTCCATGGTTACTCAGATGAAATGTAATATTTAGAACAATTGTATTCCATTACCTTTATTTAATATAAAAAGTTATAATGTAAGATCATGACAAACTAGTTGATATGGTGTTTTATTGAGAATTTACTGTTTTTAAGCAAGTTGAATGATTTGGTACAAAGTTTTTATGGTTACACCACTTAGACATTTTTGCCATAATCCTCTAATACATTCTCTCAAAATGGATTAAAAGCAGAAATGTGATGCTGGGTCCACAAAAAAATAATGTGTGCAAGTTATTCATACGTTTATTTTCACATTTTAACCCTTTAAATGTAACTACACCACATGGACACAAAAAACATCACTGAGTCATCTGTCATACTGTATGATTCATGTTTGTGAGAAGCAGACTGCAGACTTAACGTTATCACTGACAACAATAAAGAAATGTCTTAATGAGTTACATGTTAAAATAAAATAAGTTCAGAGCTTTGTCTAAAAGAATGCTGAAAGACCCAACATGATACTTTTTCTGGATGTCTTTTGAGTCCATATTGCTCATTTGGTTAATATAAAACTGCATTAACTGATTTTTTGGCAAACCTTGAAGCAAACAGTTGCCTATTTACACATCAAGCAGATACATATTAAAATTAGCATTGATTAGAGTTGCATTTCTGGCCACCAGGTGAGTGTAAGTCCAATAGTCAGCCTCCTTTTAGCTCTGTTTTGGTCTCCACCAACTCCTGAATAAACAAGATTTAGAGTCCACAGCTGTACAAACGGCTCTGTGATGATGTACTGCACAGTGGCAGGGGTGGCACCAGAGATTTTTGGCCCCATGAAAAGATATCACTTAGGCCCAACCCCCAGGCACCGGCCACGCCAACTATGCACAACTGCTGTAACCACACCTCTAAAACCCCAACCAACCCATTCAAAGCTCAAATTCAAATATTAGTTTAGCAATCTGGTTAACATGGTCACAAAAAAATCTAATAAAACCAAAAAGGAGTTGATCATAAACCAAAGTATTTGACAAACTGAAAACTGGACAGGATGATAATAAGGAAAAGTTGTTGAGCATTAATTTCATCTTTATGGAATCAGTAGAGGATCACCAAAGTCATCAGGATTCATCCTCTCGGGAGCATAAAGGTCACTGCACAAAATGTCACTCTCTGTGAGTTTGTCAATACGAGTGACCCATTTCACATACAAGTGGTCATGTGATCCATTGTTAAAACCAAAACATTGATCGTAACCACTGTAGGTGCCAATCTGGTGTCACATGCAACATATTCACAATGTAACTTACAGTAGTCATGCCAAAATGTGTGCTGTAACCAACCTTATTCTTAATATTGATATAATTATTATGAAAACATTTAGTCAGGCAGAGCTTGGACAAGTGGGTCACTTACTGCAGGAAGTTTGTCTGCCTTTAGAAAATATTTCTTTCCATACAATGCTCGACACTTGATCGTTTTTCTGTTCAAAACAATCATTGGTTTTTACAAAGGTCATAAACAGTATTTGTTAGCTTGTATAATCCAAGCCATACCAAAGAGAGGCACTTCTGAAGTAAAAGGTCTGAACCACAATGACACTGTTAATCCCCAACCATCCAGTGAGGGGAATCTCCATGTATTAGGGTCTAAACTATGACAGCACCATGACTAACTGATGATTATCTCCTGTCTAATGGGGATTTTCTTGATTTGTGTGTGACAAAAAGCCACAAACCGCAGCAATTACACCACCGCCTTAATGTCCTCCGTTGTTTGTGTGTTTTGTGTCGTGTATAAAACGAAGTCACGGCAGTTTCGCGGAGCCGTGCTATGACGACCCCGCCCGCGTTGAGTAGGTACTTTTTTGTAAAGGTCTGTTCTGGAAACGTGGCGAGCCGAATCGTGCTGGAACTGTGTAGTGGAAAAGCGCCGTGAATCTACAGTTTCTGCAGCATTCCCCCGTGATTCAGAGGACTTCTCAGTTTTTTACCTATCTACAATGATGTGGAAATTCCTGCAGAAAGATTCAACCTGATGGTCATGCAGGAATGCAAACTCTGCTGGTAGTACTCTTCCACAGAGAACTGTAGTCTATTTAGTGACCTCCCAAATTACCATAATGATTTCCCATTTAATATAAAATAAAGTAATTAATATAGGAACTTTTATTTGAGATGTATCGTGTCATTATAGTGTATGTAATGTCTCTTTAATCCCGCTTAAATTAAAGTAGCACATATTGACAGTTTCCGTCAACATGAATGTTTAGCTGTGCTTTTATCTCATGTATAACAGAGAGTAGAGTTTCTACCATCCACCTGTTATGGGCAGGGGAATAGTTGCTCTCAGTAGTTGAATTTAGTTGAGGAAAATGTCTTTAGGACGAGGACAAGAATGGAGAACCTTGTTAAGTGAAGCATAGGCAGCATTCTCCTGCCTCTATACACGCTCAACAAAAACAGTTCTACTGTAATCTAACACTGTGTACTGAGCGTACTGATGACTCTGCATAACCTGAGATCAATCAATTTATGCAGATCCAAAGGATGTGGAGTAAACCTGAGCTCTTGGCTTTAAAGGACCAGTGTGTAGAATTTAGTGACATCTAGTGGCAAGATTGTAGATTGCGACCACATGAATAACCCACCTACCCCCTAAGTGTGTAAGAGAAGTCACGGTGGCCTCAAAAACTTGTGAAAAAATGCAAGAGGCCCTCTATAGAACCAGTATTTGATTCTTCTGTTCTGAGCTACTGTAGAAACATGGTGGTGCAACATGGCAGAAGAGGACCCACTCCCTATGGAGATATAAAGGTCTCATTGTAAGGTAACAAAAACACATTCTTATTTGAATGGGGTTATACACCAATGAAAACATACTTGTGAGTATTATATTACATTTCTGCCAAATCTGTTCCACTAAATTCTACACACTGCACCTTTAAGTCCATTAGACTTCATTAATTGGCACATCATTTAAATGGGTGCTACTTGACTTCACAAAGTTATTTCAGAAGGACCGGCCATGACTTTTGTAGAAATTTGATATAAAATGAGACATTTGTATCTGTTTTTTTTGTTTGTTTGTTTGTTTTTTAAGCATGACAGTTTGACTTTAGGTCCAGTACCATGTTGTCTGGTGAACAGCAGCCATCGCTTTCACACGGCATACATGTCAAACTGGTGACGCTGAGTGTGCAGGTTGTCGACAACAAGCATAGAAGCTGTCTTTTCAAGTCCTGGATCTGGTCTGTAATGTGGGGTCAAGCCTCCTAAATTCACTTTGACTCACTCTTACACTGAGGGTGAAACATTCAGTGTTTTTTCCCCTTATGATGACTAACTGACAGACATGTCATATGGTGTAACCACTTCTAGAGTAACAGTGTCTGTCGCAGGAGCTATTTCACAATGAATCGCCGGTACTGAATGTAGCCTATTAGTGACAGACAGGTCCACTGTGATTGTTAGACAAAGGTATTTGCAGCTGTATATATGGGAGCCTCCATATGTTTGTTGGACTGCCTCCTATAGCTGATGAGGATTATCAAAATGCTTAGTCAGTGCGAATAACAAAACCTGATTCTACTGTCCCACAATGACACCCAGCACTGTGTGTACATAGTATGTGAACCTGACTAATACCACTCAGTAATATCAGCAAGTTGAGAGAATCCTCTCAGTTTAAGGAGGAAGATATTAAAGGATGAATCATCATAAAAGTTAATTACCTCTCTTCTCTGTAGCAGTGACAGAAGAACACAGAAGATATGCCAACGGGGGAAAAAAACAAATATTATCCAAGCTGCAAATGATAAACTATAAATAAAATGTAGTGTTGCATACAAACAGATGTTGACACCCTCAGATAAATGCGTTTTTTACTTGCCTCGGTGTGGCGTGTGGACGCAGAGCAGAGCGGAGGTCGGTGCGCAACCGTCGGGCTCGATCTGTCCGTATCGGTCTGTATGAGACAGTGTGTGCGTGTGTGCGTGTGTGTCTGCGGTGTGTGTGTGTGTATGTCACATGTCAGCCTGCAGTGTGATGAACCGGAGCAGAGCCTGGCTCATCCTGCAGTTCAGATCACACTCACGCACCGTCACAGACTGACCAGTCAGCCTCACGCACCGCGCCATGTACCGGACTATTTGACTCAGAAAGCTGTACGTCACACACATACATTAATGAGATGTTAGTTCTGAGAATTAAGAATGACTAGTAGATTCTTATAATGCACCAATCAACCAGATAAATGAATTCCAATAAAGTAGAAGAGTAAAAATGTGCGTTAGGATGGATGATATATAAACGCTGCTGACTCATGCAGTCATCTGATGAATGCTGGGTGTGTTCCAGCTATCAGGGCTACAGTGTAAGAAGATATTGATTTGCTTAAGAGATACTCATCATCCAGCAGTGGCACAAATACTGTTCTAAAGATGAAGTTAGAAAACACAAGAACATCACAACTTAAACAGAAGGCTTTGACCCTTTTCCCAGACTCCATAGATGGGTCAATGGTGTTTTTTGTGTCCATGTGGTTCAGTCAAATTTAAAGGGGTTAAAATGTGAAAATAAACGTATGAATAACTTGCACAAATTCTTTTTATGTGGACCCAGCATCAAATTTTAATCCATTATGAGAGAATATATTAGAGGATTATGGCAAAAATGTCTAAGTGGTGTAACTATAAAAACTTTGTACCAAATCATTCAACTTGCTTAAAAACAGTAAATTCTCAATAAAACACCATATCAACTAGTTTGGCATGATCTTACATTTTAACTTTTATATTAAATAAAGGTAATGGAATACAATTGTTCTAAATATTACATTTCATCTGGGTAACCATGGAGATCAGGAAACATTTACATGTTTTAAATGAAGTCATTATTAGTATAAGTCCACTTAAATACACTGTAGGTGATAAAATATGTAATATTTATCATTCTTTTGTGGTTACACCATTTGACATTTTCAGGAGCATTCAGTCTTACTTTTGGTAAAAAATGGTGCAAATGTCATTTCAAATGATATAAAACCAACAAAAATACTAAATGTACATTTGAACAAACCTGATGCTGCTTTTAAAACTAGTTGTAACTGATTTTTGAATTGCTCATCTTGCCGACCCTTATTTGTCACTGAACCATGAATACAATCGGCCACAAAAAAGGTAAAATTCCTAAAAACACAAGCATTTTTGTAAATGTCCAACAAAAAGAAAAACATTTCTAGGTCATAAATGAGCTGTGGGCCCCCCAGAGCCAGCAGTAATGGCAGTGTAGGCAAATACAAGGGGCACCAGGGTAGTGGAGGGATGCACAACACGTAATAAAGATAAAAAAAGAGTTTGCTGCAAACATCACACTAAATAAAGTACAGGAATATTCATTTGTTAACATCTCAGTTACAGACCTCTGTGTGAGCTGCTGTCAATCAAACAGCTCTGTGAGCAACTGTGTCATAATTTATATCACACATATTCACAAAAACTCCAACTTCCCAGAAGCATCATCTCAAACAGGACACATGCGGATGTGTGTGTTAAATCCCAAATCCTCATGTTGGTTGGCTTTGTTCCATGAGCGCTTTATACCTGCAGTTTGTTGATCAATCAGCTAGTCGATCAATAGAATATGAATTGACTGTCTATCTATCTATCATGATATTATTGAATATCTTTGTGAAGTAACTTAGGAAGCATTTGAAATGTGGTGAGCCAGTCAAATGGGAGGTGGGTGTGGTGGTCCTCCCCCAGAACATTTATAACAGAGTAGATGTCATTTCCTGTATAGTGGTGCCTTCAAATAGGTGTTTTGACACTTTGATCTGACTATACTCTGAGAAAAATGATGGGTACATTTTATAATTACATCCAGAGAGGTGTTTGGCCCCAAATCACATATAAGAAGATATTAAAAAGGCAAGTATAGAAATTGATGATATTCATATTAAATGAATCTACTGTGGGCTTTAGGGAACAGTGATATTCATTTTTCCTTGTTTTTGCATATTTTATAGACTAAACAATAATCAATGAATCATCTTATGAAGAAAAGTCATCAGATGAATCAATAATGAAAATAATGGTAATTTGCATCCCTAGAGTCAGTCAAAATACTTTTACTCAAGCTTTTTCTTTCCAGAGAATGATTTTTTAAATTTTTGCCCTCAGCCCCAACTGATGTCAGATTTCAAACAGCGCCCTCTGGAGACACAACATGGTTTTATATTGCTTTTTTTTTTTTTTTTTACACATGCAACACCTGGAAACATACGCTGATGTGTAAAATAAGCGAACTTCACCTTTACCTCTTTCAAGAATGACCAAATAACAGGACAGGCTCAAATCCCTCAAATTACTCTTCCAGCACGAACTTTTCCATGTATCATTTTTTCAAGGAGGAAACATTTTCCTCTTGTTTGGAAAAACCTCCAGATTGATACTACATTACCCAGGTATCCTTACTGATGTCTAAATTCAGAAATTCCTGCCAGATTAACCTTCAACTCTCACTATTCACTAAATATTGCATTTACTGTTAATTTATACAAGACTGAGTCAATGTTTGGGTAGTTCAGAATAGAGATGAACCATATTATAATCCATGATGTCCTTCTTATAAATCAGATGCTCTAACTGCAACTATGCATTTAACCCTCCCATACTGTTCATATTCTACTCCCTCACATTATGTTCTGGGTCAATTTTGATCCGTTCTAAGAATCCCCCTCATAAATAGTGTCTATACCCATATTCATATTAAATGAATCTACTGTTTTATGACATGGTAAAAGTGGGGGGTCCAAAGTAATCCAAACTGATTTTAAAAAGATAGTTCAGTATTATTTTTGACAGTGTGAGAAATAGCAGCGTGGCGTGAGTTCGTGTGAAAACCCTAACCCTAACCCCTAACCCCTAACCCTAACCCCTCTGATCATAGCCAACCAGCCTGCCTCGTCACCTCTCTGGTAACTGATTTAAAGTCACAATACCAAAGAGATAAACGCACTTTGTTTCCCAACATCTAAATTTGACCGCTATTCCACCATTGGGAAACGTGGCTCTGAAAAGCTAACCTGTGTTAGCGCACGAATAGCACGAGTCAATAGTCTTCAGTGCCCACATCACTTCAGCTGACAATAGATCATCGGATGCAGCGATGGATCGGTCGAGCGTCTGTCGTTGTGTCACAGCTATACCGATGCTAGCCGTGCTCGCAGAAGCAGTAACATCACATGTGTTTAGCAGGTGTGAAATATGTGGCGGTCTGTCGAGCGGCCTTTAGGTTGTCTTCATGCTAATCGAAGCCGCTTCCCCCATGCTGCCAATGTCAAAAGTTTTGCTGCAGAGCTTCCATCCAGCATGGCTAAAGTCTGCCTCTCTCTTGAGCCAAATCCTATATTTGTCATTGGAAAGCCACACATTATTAAAAACACACTTGACTGGCATTTTTTTTCCCAGATTAGCCTCCTGCTAGCTAGCTGGCTTACTTCACTGGCTCATGAGACATTCCCGCTGCCAACTATCAGCGTACTTGTATATCATGTGAGTGAAGTTCATGCAGCCCGTCTTCCATCCGTTATCTTTGATATCACATCAGACCATCTCTAATTCAAAACTTTTCCAAAACATTCACCTAATTCAGTTTTTCTTATTTCATAACTTTTCCAGGTATTTCAATGACTCTGCAAAACCCTGCAAAATACAAAACAATGATGTCACAGGGCAGATGAAGACTGCTGATATACTTCTCTGTAGGTATTTGTAGCTCGTCACTACCCCCATGACTACAGCTGCAGTAACTGAACGCTTATGAAATATGAAGAGAACATGTCATTCAATAAACACACCGTGTTTCCCAGCATGAGTGCTTTATTCAACAGGAAAATCGTTACTGTATCTCATATAGTACTAAAATAGACTTCCATACAGTATGTCACAATGTAGATAGAATCAAACTTTTATTTAACTTAGAATTCTGACATTTGTTTACACACTGACACATATTTACCTCCACCCATGCAGTTGGAATTCTGTCAATTACCACATAAACCATAAAAGACTATTTGTTCTGGAAATTATGATGAAAGTAGTTATTATGTTTGAGGACTGGACATTTACTCATTCCCATCATCACATGTCCTTTAAGAAGCAGAAGTGTGCTGACTCCCAGTGTTACATTATGGGTTGTTATTGTGTAATCTGTTTTTCTTGCTTTAATCATTCCTCCTGTTCATACTGACCTCTGACCATTAGAAGATCTCTTCATAATGTTTACAATGGAAGTGATGGAGGACTAAATCCACAGTCCTCCTTCTGTGGAAACGTGTATTTAAAAGTTGATGTGAAGCTAATATGAAGCTTCTTATTATGATGGCTCGCGTAACATGTTTACTGCCAAGGTGATAAAAGAAAAATCCTGATGACTCAAAATGTGGGGAAACCTCCTCCCTTTAGTGCCGAAACTTTTTGGCACTGAAACATCTGTCAAGCAGCCAAATGAAATGCAGCTGCTGTAGAGCGTCGGTGTGTGAGCGAGTGAGTCAGCTCCACATCAGAACATCCAACAAGCTGCATGATCATGGGATTTACAATCACAGAATTAGCTTCGGGGAAACAGTAAGAGAAAGTATATATTATCATCAGGGCCAAAGTAGTATCTGACACACGAGTTACATCAGACTGCTGCCAGGTCTCCCTTTGAAGTAGATGTTCCCAATGAAATAAGATGTTGATATATGAGCTCACAATGTTCTAAACTCTTTATCTTAACAACTTTGAGGACAGAACATACCAGCTTACAGTTAACAGTGATTTCTCACTATTCTCAAAACATCTTTTTTTTTTTAATGTGACCCCTCAAGTCGACTTTTATTTAGTAAAAAAATAGACAAACAGTGCAGTCTGTGCATTGCTTTCAACTCCAAACCTTTCAAAATTCAACACACAGCAGCTTTAATTTAATACTAATTCTACTTGGCGACTCTAATTCAACTGAAAATACAAACAAATAATATAAAATAAATCCCAAAGAGCTTTTTCTTTAACAAATATAACTTTGTGAGCTTGAACATCAGCTGTTCAGGAGACATTATCAGAGACTGGAGGAATGATTGTTGTGTGTCGGACCACCAGAAAGAGTTCACGGCTACTTTTACATACTTATAAATCCACAGCAGTCACTCTTAAAATCCTGATTAGTCCGCTTTCTTTGGCTTGCGATTCTTCCACATGATAACAGCAGTGAAGGCTCCTGTGGACAAAACAGGTATAGTGTTAAATTTGAAATAGAAATGACACGTTCTCACATATGCAAAAAAATGTAAAGGGTTTGTCTGCAGAGTCTATATAAAAGTGTGAATACTGAGGTGTGTGTGTGTGCTGTGTTTTAGGGGTGCACATACTCTTCTCACCTATACAGAGGAGCAGTATTACCGCTGCAATGCCAGGAAGAATGACCGAGTATTCCCGGGGAAGAAAATACTTATGGAGAAGGTGATCACTGTCCACGAAAGGCTGGAAAAAGGGGAAAAATATTGCATCAAACATTTCATTTAGTTCTTTTATTGAAATTCCAGTCAGCGACAGACATGACAGGACCAGGAGTGATGCAAGTTTTAAGCAACATCAAACAACCTCCTGTTTTTGGTTGTTTGATGAGCCGAAGGGTGTGGACACAGCAGAAAGGGGGTTTAGGAGACAAAGGCCTTGAAACATAAGCTGGACATTAAAATGATGGTCCCCGAATGGGAGGTTAGGGACCGAGGCAGCACCTACCAGGACGATGACCCAGACGGAGTAGTACGTAAACAGCAGGAGGCTGAAGACTACGAGACTCATGCCAGCCGCTTGGTCCACTCCTGTAGCCTGAAAACACAGAAACAGCAGCTGAGCAGAAAGCACATGACGGCTGATATGTGGGTTGTTTTGGTTTTTTTTTTTTTAAATATCCCAAAGACCTCATTGTGAAGGATTTAGGGATAAAAGTGTTTCACAAAAAATACACAATGTTTGACCTAAAGGAATACAGCACTTCCATAAAGTGGGGGCATGAAACTGATTTTAAAAGAGGCTTCAGAGGCCAAGATATGCTTGATTTTAGTCCTGCATTTAACTTCATGTAACATTCCTAACCTGTTATATCAAATCTGTTAACCTCCATGTCATTTTCTCACTTTAGAAAGCTCATTCAGAGACAACTGATGTCACAGCCTGAGTAGTAGTCATTTATGATTAGTAAAAGTATGAGTAAAATTGGTGGAATGCTCCTTTGAATGAGCAAACCTTGCTTATATTATTATTTTTGATGTACAATTTCTAGGCAGCAGTCTCTTTTTTTTTTTTTTTTTTTTTTTTACAAATAGAACAGTCTCTCATTCTGTCTGAAGAGTTCATGCAATTGAGCTGAAACATGTTCATTCACTCAGTATTACTCAGACATGTGGTTAGACAGGGGACCTAACTACCTGCAGTGACAGCACAGCGCGGTCATGTTTCCCACCAAACTCCATTCAAATATCTGAAGATTATACGCGGCGTCGCTTATTTGTCAACCTACACGTATAGCACAACATATATACATTAAATTCCCGAATAACACTGCTCCGTTGTAAATTCGGCGTAGAAGAATTTACATAATTACCCACAAATTCCTATAAAACCTCTTAGTTTACATGACTGAATGGCGCTGATAAGCTGTTGGAAAGTTGACAGAGTCTTGAAGCTCTTGAGTTAATTATGGACTTTGTGGCACGATCAAGTCATTCCGCAGTAAAGTGACACAGAGACGAAAGTACGTTGTCCATTTAGATGATTTAAGTAACGCAAACTACCTAAATGTAAGCTAACGTTAACATGAATGTCTCCAACATGTGAACATGTGTTTAACTAAATACACGTTATTCGCCGTCCTTTTTAATGAGTTACAGTTCTAAATAGCTGCCTTTAATTCATTCAGTTTAAATTTAATCAGCTAATCTTTCTTACCATTTCTAACAGGTATTGTTGTTTGCTGACGTTTCCTGGTGTTCTTCTTCCTGGTGATAAATCAGGCAGATTAAATGCATTTGAGGGTCTCTGCTGCCGCCTGCTGGCCAATTCGCGAGTTGAAGCCACTGCTACTCCATGTACAGTATGCCAAATGTATTCCCCAGGATGGTGAAGTCATGAGCCGCCCTACTCCGCCTCTGATTGGCTAGTACTCATTGTCTTCGTTGGTTAGGTTGGTTAGGATTGGGTATGAAGAGTGAGATTATCAAGGTAAGCCAATCAGAGAGAGAGTAGGGCGGTTCGTGACTTTGCCATCCTAGTATCCATCGGAGGAAGAGTTATTCTGGTAATTTACTTAATTGAAAGCAGCAATATAACGCTATAAATTTACTCGATTACAAGCAATACTCACTGTTACTTGTTTTATTGTTAATGCAATAACATGTAAGCAATATAATGTTGCATTTTATTAAAATGGAGCCTATTTTAGCTGCTTTGTACACTGCTGGAGAGTTTAACCCGATCATATATTTTATGTTAACTCATGAATCTGAAAAGCAACTATTAACTAAAGTTATTAAATAACTGTAATGTAGACAAAGAACAGAATGTCCCTCTGAAATCTAGTGAAGTAGGAGTATCAAATAAAGTAGCATCAAATGAACATATTCAAGTACAGTACACAAATGTACAAAAGTGCAGTAATCAAGTAAATGTACTGGCTCGACTGGCAGTGTCTCATTTATAACATTATACTTCTGTTTCATCTCAGCTATAGGTTATACACAAATAGAACAATAAATCACTAAAATGTGACAAAATTATTTTATCAAGTTTAAATTCTAGCTTATTTATTTGTCATTCCAACCATATCTATTAAATACTAACAAGGTTTTCTGCTCATTGTTTATCTGTCTGATTACATATTATTATTATTTATTTTATTTTATTTATTTTTTCTTTTATTGTATTTTTTTCTTTCTTTATTTCCTTTTCTCTTCTTTCCTTTAAAGAACGTTATTTTACATATCAACCTGCCCCCAGGGACTAAAGATGGAAATTAGCCACTGGCTATAATCTTGTGTATTTACATGTTAATGTTTTTTTGATTAATATGCATTGTCCCTGTCTTTTAAATAAATAAATCTACAAATACATACAGCAGAACACATTATGCATTCCTCAGGACCAAAGTGCAAGAGAAATAGAATGAATAACTAATCATACAATACTGATACAATACATATATATATATATTTGGAATTAATAAATTCATAAGTTTCAATGATTTACAGTTAATGTAATTCAGCATGATATGTGCTCTTAAATAAATCCACATTAAACACAGAATGATGATAATTCTTTGCAGTTTTATTTGGTATGCATGTTAATGCAAATAATTCACAATTCATTGCTGCTTTGTTTACACACAGTTATTAATAGGACAGATCATCTCAACTCTCAGTGTGACTTTTACATGTATTTTCTGACCTTTTAATAAAAGAGGAGAAAACATTTGTATGTGGAGTTACATTTGGAAAAAAAAAAAAACATAACATTTTCCATTCAGAAGTTAAAAGTTTACCTAAAATGTAGACAGAATGGTGTTTATTTAATATATTGATGCTGATAGAAGTGTTTTATATGGTTCATATATTAATTTGACAAGTACAGGTGCAAACTGAATTTAATAAGTTACAAAAGTTAGAGTAATCTCTATATTTTTTGCACCTCTTTCCTATGCAAATCAAATCTATATCACAGCTAAAATTGCATTAAAATCCCAATTTAATTATGCAATGATTAAGAAAGAAAAAAAAAAAAAACCTTTCACCCCATGCAGAAAAGCACTGAGCTGAATATATGTAGTTAATAACGTCACAGGTTACACACTGTCAAGTACAAAAGGAAGGAAAAAAGAACAAATCACAGTGTATAGTGGTCAATTCTCCAACCAAACCGTTCCCTTTACCGTTAATATTCTCTAATGAACACGTACTTCAATGTTAAATAATGACTTTATCCTTTCACTCCCATCTCACCATACAGTATTTGCTTTTAGAGACAATTCTGTACAAATGTGTGTAGACCAGCCTGCTGGTCTGAAAGTTAGTAGATTGGAGGGTTACACCTGTAATGATGCTCAAATCAGATCTCTCCACTATGTACAGGGAAGGACTGAACCCTTGTACATATGGAATATAACCATGAAGAGATAAATATAGACAGCTATTGGAAGAAATGATCAGAAAAGCAGGTTTTGTTAAAAGATATAGAAATGACAATACTTCTTATTCCCTTACTTTACATTCCTAGTTTTTGGTGTATTAGTGTGGACGGCAATGGAAAACTGCTGTGGCCGGAATCCGTTGTGATACATAAACATCACCAGTATTGATCCTATAGTACTAATGCAGTATCTAACCAGGTTGTGATGGATTAAAAAGGAAGCTTTCCATTCTCTGAAAGTCTACTATGCATGACCTGCATGCACTGACACACATATACAGTATCAACATTAACATTCACATACCGCAGACACACAAACACACAAACACACACAGTGAGGATCTATTGTATATTGTCAGTCCTGGTACAACGGGGGGCTTTGTGCTGCTGCAGCTGTGGGTCTGACCTCACAACATCAGGGCCACAGTATCGCTGTGAGCCCCCCCCCCCCCCCTACACAAAGTGACAGGGATAGAGTTTACACATGCCGTTCAACTATGAGACTGAAAACGGGACTTTTTCTTTTGAATTGCGACCCTACAGTAGGCTGTGTTGCAGCATCCTTACAGAAACAAAAGCTGCTAACGCTACAAAGTGCAATGAGTTCTCAGGTTTTGTCTTTTTTTTGGTAACTGCTGTGAAGCCAGAATGGAAGCAGGGCAGCAGCCAATAGGAGGCTAGTATTCATCTAGTCAGGTTCATTAATATAAGCATGTCTCATCTAAACTGAATCAATATATATATCAACAATGAATTAGATGACTATGTTTTATATGAAAGGGGTTCAGTTGTAGTAGTGACAAATCAACAGTCAATTATCACCCATCTCTGCAGTTTCCCTCAGTTCTATATGGAGCTTGTTAGCATCTTTTTGCTTATTTCTTTAGGGTTTCCAGCCCCTTAGGCAGCTGCACTCACTGAACAAGCTCCGATCGATCTAATGTGCCCTACCTGCACAGCACCAAGTAGCAGACGTGCAAAGTTAGCGACTAGCAGGGGAGCGTAGTGGAGCGTTTGGTAGCTAAAGCTTCAGATATTTCACTCTGGAGGTGGAGGAGACCAAAAACAGAGCTAAAATTAGAATGAATACTGACATTAAACCAGGAAGGCAAGCTTTTAAATGATGAATGATAATGTTGCTCCATGTCTGCTAACATGGAATTATGTTATCTTGTGTTTACAGCTTGTTCCAAAAAAATAAAGAATGCAGCCGGTTGCAATGTAACATGCTTTTTTAAGGCTCTGGGTTTCGAGTAATCTGTGTGTGCTTACTGTAATGTATATCGAAGGGGTGTGACATGGATGAGATAAACTGTGGGATTAGAGTTCAGGTAATCAAACACATCACCAAAAAAAAATCTCACATTCTTGATTGGTTTACAAGAGAATTCCAAATTTTCAAAGAGTGAAAAAGTATTTAGTAAGTGCACAGTATGGACAGTTACATATGGCCAGCCATATGAATGCCGACAAATGTAACAGAAAAAAAAAAAAAAAAAAAAACAACCTATAACATGTCTTTAAGTCATTTCAGAAAACCATGTCATCATTTCCTTTTAGTGGTTTCTAACAATCCTCCTCAGAAAGTACATGTGTGCAAAATAGTGTATAAGTACATATATATATATATATATAAACAGTGATCAAATAACATCAAAATATAATAAAAGGATTTAAGTTTCTGTTCCAGTTTCAGGCTGACTTTGACTCAGTCTGCCCTCTATGAGAGCCATCGGTGGCTCTCGCATTAGTTGGGTCCTTGTCATCTTGTTCAATTATCTGATGATGTCATATTTACCAGGAGTCAAAAAGCCAAAAAGTCAGACATAAACGGCCCTCTATGTTCCTGTCAGCAACCTGAACATGATGCTCATCACTGCCTGTAGGCTTTTTATATTTCATTATATTCCTCATGATAGGAAAAAAAACCAACCTGGTATATTGTTGTATCTTGTTAGCTGATCAGGTACCACTTCCTGGTGGTAAACTAAGAAACGTTCCGTTATACGAGTATGACGAGGACTTCCCCAATGCGTCGTCATTTCAGTGTTGCACTACGATTCCCACAATGCAGTGGGTTTTCATGGTATCATTCAAGTAATTTGTGCAATCAGCACTTGTCGATGTTTCAGTGGGTGTGTTTCAGACCGGTCCCTCGTTCGGTATGTAGTGAAGTGGATTTCTGATGAAGTCACTGATGAGTTAAACACTGTGACAATGATGGCAGCACAGGACAATGATGTCACATCTATGACATACACTATCTGTACCTGTAGTTGTAGCAATGCTTACGATATATTTTAAATGTAAAGAGTGGGATCCTGTATGTTTGTATGATATATATATTCTGTATATATAAGATTATTGGCCAATATATCGATATCGGAATTTTTTTACTCCCTAATATCTGTATCAGCATCAGCTTTAAAAATCCAGTATCAGTCTGGCCCCGTCTTGGCTAAGATGTAAAAAATTTGAGTATCAATAAAAAAGTGCAATAGAAAAAAAGTGAAGGAATAAATGATGACGTACATGACTGTAACGTTCATCTTTTATTCATTTGATTATTTACACCTTTGCTTTCCCTGCTGTCACATGTCACAATGTGTGTTTTTTGTGTGTCACATCCGATCAGTGAGAACAGCAAACAAACAAACACGTTCGCTGCTTTTTGAAAAAATCGCTCTACTAATTTTCTAAGAGGATCTCGGTAGAAATGACGACATACTCGACGAAGGATCGGTTTGAGACACACCCAGTGGAAAGAAAATGATTATTGGATTACTGTAAATTCTCAAATAGCACCTGGCACTCACATAGCCCATGAAAAAATTTAAAAACTTAAGTAAGGAGGAGACCTTGTGCACACAAATTAGTGATGAATGCTCTAAAACTAAAAATATATGCACATGCATTAAAGGAACATAACGGCTCATTTAGATTAAATCTTCCTGACGACTTGTAGTGTTTTTTTTTTTGCTTTGCATTTTGCACCAAACTGATAGCTGCCAAAGCCGGACAGTGTTACTAAAAATATAATAGCGACAACTACCTTGACTTTCTGCTGTTTATGGCATAAGTTAACATTAATAAGAGAGAAAACACTGATAATTAGTGCACATACAGTATCATTTTAGAGCATTCTTTACTAACCTGTGCATGAGTATAAAAAAAATGCACATTGCCCACGTTCAGCTACTGTTAATATAATCCAACTGATCATTAATATTTTAAACAAGAGCAGATCAGAATATTTTTTTTAAAAGTACCATTCAGATCACAAATAAAAACCTGACTCTCTCTTTAGAAGTTAAAGAAAGGTCCTGCCAACTATTTGAGAAAATACGGTAATCATGTGTTACACACCTCCCGCCACCTGATTAAATATACTATATAGGCTCAATATATCATAGTAGTCTTATATCAAGCAGTGTGCACCGAAGACAGGAATGCACATACATGCACATACACGCTCATGGACAATCAGATGTCATAGAATCATAAACCAGTCGACCAGGCTGGAGATGAAACGGTGCGTGTCTCAGTGAGTCTCAATGACCACTGCTTCAAAGACACCAGGTGTCACCCTGGGAAGACACATAAAACACATGATAATGTAGATGAGACGTTGGATTGATCAATAAAGTTAGAAAAAGATCAGGAAAATAAGACTGCAGCGTACCTGTTGGCGAGCTGTGTCCCACTGAGGGCCGTGGTCCCGTCTTTGCTGACAAACAATCTCAAGTTGCTGTCTGAAGGGAAGAAGGAAGCAGAGGAGAAGTTACAGCAGCAAGAATCAGAACTTCTGCTCATCTTTAATACTATAAACTTAAAAAAACTGTCAAACCTTCTTTGTTGCTGCTGTCAGAAAAGTTCTGGCTCTGAACGATCTTCTCCACGATGTCATCGGCATCGATGCGGGTGTCGTCCACACAGCTGGGCTGCCTCTCCACGTTGTCCTTTTTCCTCCTGTTGTCGGTCAAGACAAAGACGATTCAACATGTGAAAACACAGCAGCAGCACCACTGATATGTTTCTGTGTCTGTCTGTCAGAAACTGGGTGACATGTTCCTTCATCACCATGAACACACACACTGTAGTTTATTTTGACTCAGTACCACACACACTGTTCTGCTGTCAGAAATACTCAGAGCACCAAATGTGGATTCATCCACAGCTGAAAATAGTCCCCAACAAATTTACAATTTCCTCCTGTTTAAGTAATGTCTGTTAAAAAAAAACTACAGTGACCAACACTTCAGTAAATGACTGAACCTTATATAAAAATGAAACTCTATATATGTATTTATTTATTTTCACGATTGCAGGCCGTGATTAACCCAAACATCTGTTTTCAATGTCAGTGGAAATGTGTTAACAGATGTGACATCATGATTGTTTTTGTGGGTTTTGCAGTTTTGAATGAGGATGTGATTAACTGCATACCATAGCTGAGCTCTCAGTCACTAGTGAGTAGCTCAACAGCTAAAAGCTACTGATTCAATATAGTCTGTGGTGATGTAATGTTTTAGTTTAGTTCATACATGTCCTCATCACGTCAACCAACTTCAAGCTGAGTAGAGGCCTAATCAACAAGACTAATACACCTGTGAGTTTTATTTTGACTGACTGACTGACACAGGAATGAATACAAACACTGTATCACATACTGTGAGTGTATCTGTATTTGTCTCCTTGACAACAGAAGATGACATTCAAGGTATGAAGTTGCTTCACTCCTGGTTTTGTACTGCTTCACGTTCAGATTGAGGCCCCTGCATGTGACTACCAGACTACATAAACACACACAAACACACACACACACACACAAATGCACACACACACACGCACACACACAGACATAGACACCCACAGAAACGGACACACACACACACACACACAAATGCACACGCACACACACACACACACACACATGCACACACACAGACTAAGACACCCACAGACACAGACACACTCACGCACACACACACACACACACACACACACACACACACACACACACACACACACACACACACACACACACACACACACACACACCCACAAACACACACATACACATAGACACACAGACACACACCCACAGATACACACACACACAGACACACACACAGAGACAGACAGACAGACAGACAGACAGACAGACAGACAGACAGACACAGACACACAGACACACACACACACACACACACACACACACAGACAGACAGACACAGACACACAGACAGACACACACACACACACACACACACAGACACACACACACACACACACACACACACACACACAGACAGACAGACAGACAGGCACACACACACACACACACACACACACACACACACACACACACACACACACACACACACACACACACAGATACACACCCCTCCTCTCTGACTGGAATGAATTCTTGGAAAACTTCAGGCATGTACGTTAACACATACCTGGGATTCTAACCCATGACTCGTATCAGTGTGATGGAGTTCAGACATGCCTCACAGTCACATCCTATGAGATAGCACTGTGGGAAACGTGCAGGCGCAAAGTGTGTTTTCATCAAAAGCACAGGTGTGTGTATCTACCTGGAGGATCTGTTGGACATGAGGGCTACTGCAGAGGGGGGAGGAGGTCTCTCTGGTCTGGTGGGAGTTGCTTGTCGGCGCAGCTCGGTGGGGGTGGAGGGAGGAGGCTGGCCTGGGTGGGCCAAGCCACAAGAGGCGCTGCTGCTGGAGGAGGGGTTCCTATGGTGACTGAGGTCTGTCAGGCTGGAGGAGCGAGAGTGACCTGTGCTGTAGCCTAGAGAGGAGAGGAGAGGAGAGGAGGAGGGGAGAGGGGAGAGGGGAGGGGAGGGGAGGGGAGGAGGAGAGGAGAGAAGAGGAGAGAAGAGAAGAGAAGAGAAGAGAAGAGAAGAGAAGAGAAGAGAAGAGAAGAGAAGAGAAGAGAAGAGAAGAGAAGAGAAGAGAAGAGAAGAGAAGAGAAGAGAAGAGAAGAGAAGAGAGGAGAGGAGATGAGAGAAGAGGAGAGGAAAGGGGATGAGAGGAGAGGAGAGGAAAGGCACATAATGAGAGGAGATGAGGGGAGTAGTGGAGAGGGGAGGAAAGAAGAAGAGAAGAGAAGGGAAGAGAGGAGAGGAGAAGAGAAGAGAAGAGAAGACGAGAGGAGAGGAGAAGAGAGGAGAGGAGTAACATAACGAGAGAAGAGGAGAGGAGGAAAGGAACATAATCAGAGGAGAAGAGAGGAAGAGGACGAGAAACATGAGAAGTAGAAAGAGATGAAAAAGAGAAAAAAATCAAAGCATGAAAAGAAGATAAGAGAGGATAATGGGGGGAGGAGAAGAGAAAACAGGAGAAAAAAAGAAAAGAGTGGAGAGAAAAGGAAAAGTGACAACAAGAAGTTAATAACTAAATGACATTATTTCTGTCCTGTCTGTGGAGTTGTCAACAGAGCACACCATCATGCTCCTGACCCTGATGGGAGGATGAGGGAGGAGAGGAAAGCCTCTCACCTGATATCTTGCTGTGTTGGCTGGCGCTGCGGATATGACCGGTGTGGAAGACCTCGTCCGGGCTGGACACACTCTCTCCCTCCTCAGGTAGTCCTACAAACACACACACACACAGCAACACACACTGATACCTGACAGCAAGATATCACCAAAAACAGGTATGTGGCATATACTGTATGGTCATTTCATGCAGATTCTGGGTCAATGTTTTTATTCATCAAGAATGTCTGTATTTTGCTCTAAATAAATGCATTACGAAACACTTCTTTCCAGAAAGTTTTTCACAATAAAATGTAAAAAAAAACTTGTAACCATCAAAGTGATGTCTGCTTGTTTTGTCTGAGCCACAGTCCAAACATTTTAGATATTCCATTTCAATTGATAGAAAAAAAGAGATAAAGAGAGGAAGGAGAAAAGACGTCGTAACCAGAGAATGTCTGATAAATGACTTCATATTCTTATTGGTGCATTTTCTGCAGAGAACCACAGAACACATCATGTTCACTCAAAGTGGTTCCAATAAAAACTATGCTGTGAGAATGCAAACTAACTGAGGTGAAGCACCAATCTAAGGAACAGATACCTAAAAACCAAAGCAGATGCCAGTAGAGGTAAGAGAACATAACACCTTTCATTATTTCCTTTAATGTGGTGTTTTCATCATCATCCATTTGTAAAGCCGTGGATGTGCCTTTTTCATGATTATGCCCACTGCAACATGGACAATCTTTAAATTTAAGTCTTGTCAACGAATCCCAACAATGAATTTATCTATTAATTATTATTAATAAGTATTAAGAGTTTCATTCTTGCATTGAGCATCAGAAGATCTATCCATACACCTCTCTGCTAGTTCTGCTACATTTTATGCACATTTATGTTTCTTTACATTTATTTTTTACAATATTAGTGGTGCTTTTTGTGAACCAATGATAACATATGACTAAGTCACCCATCATCACTCATACCATATTACTATTCCAGTTCAACTCTTTTTGATGCACAAATTGAAGGAAATTGTGATTTTTACCTCGTGTGATTGTTGAATCAAAAATGATAACACATCAATAAGACACAATGTTGCACTGGGTGACCTTCATTACTATGAAGACACACTCTGTACTTTATTTTCCAACACACACCCTCTTGCTCCTGGAAATACTCTAGAACAATAAGGGCCTGATTTACTAGAGGTTTGTGTGTGTAAAAACGTGTGTAAACTTGACATCAGGATAGATTTTTTCCAGCTGTGTTAAAAATTTTTGAGTGGAATATTTTTGGTTTTACTAACAGCATTGACTTTGTCACTAATACTCTCCCATATGTCAGTTTTTCTTGTAATATTAGTTGTTGTTATAACTCAATATATTAGTTAACCTCTTCCACTAGAACCTGATCACATTTCATTTTGCGCTTGCAGCTTTCTGCTCGTCCAAACTCTCCATAAAGACACAAAACCCTCATTTAAATACTGCTGTCTCCACCCTGTTGCACCTGTTTTCATTTACGCAGTTATTCTTAGTACATCACCCGCAAAACGCACGCAAACTACACTATTGCACCGTGCATGTCATTTAGTACCCTTTATTTGGGATCTTAGTAAATCAGGCCCTAAATGTGTATTAATCCACCGCTGAAAAACAGTCCCCAACAAATGTACTAACTTGTCTGTTTGAGCAACATTTAGAATAAACTACAGTGCCCAGCTGTTTGATGACATTTCTGAGCCTATTTGTGAGCTGTATTTTAAATATCTTCAGTAGGAACCAATGAGCTATGGGCAGAATGCCACAGGCAGTGAATTCATAAAATATTGAGAGATGAACCAACACATTGTTAGTTTTGGTCTTTTACTTCTATCCGTTTTAATGTTTTATCCTAACTGACGGACCAACTAGAAAAATAAGAGAAAGTTGTTGAATTCCAACAGTGAGTAGTTACCTGAGCTACGTGTTGACGACTGTCTGGGTTTAAAGGTGCGAGATCCCTCTACGATGCTCCCTAGTGGCTGCACTTTGTCATCGGTGCTCTCCCCCTTACAGTCCAGCTGCAGGGTAGGGTCCTCGTCACCAATGGAGATAGATTTGGCCGTGCTGGGAGGCCTGATGGGAAAACCACATGCATAAAATATACTGACAATCATGTTCACTGAGTTTATAGATGTGTGGGTAAGTCCGAAAAACAACAAAGAGGAGCTCACGTTTTAAAGCAGGGATCCCCAGATAGAAGAGTCATCCCAATCGTTACCTGTAAAAAAAAAAATACAGATGTGTTACGAAGTGTGGGTGCTTATTTCTCATGTATATGTGTATGAGTGTGTATGCGTGTGTATGTGTGTTTGTCTTGCCTTGAGTATAGAGTTGTCCTGCCGAGTGTTTTTGGTGTCATAACCCTCCAGGATGCAGCAGCGAACTGCGGAGCCAGAACCAGCGAACTCTGCTATATTAAGATCAGCAAAGCCTAGCTAGAGTCAGACAGACAGACAGACAGACAGACAGACAGACAGACAGACAGACAGACAGACAGGGTAAAACAATATAAAATGAAAGGATTTAAGATGAAAAGACAGATAAATGCAGATGTAGAGTAAATTCAATGTCAAGTCTGGCTCACTTCTTTTTATTTTGATGTATTTTTGATTCCTTCTGAATCAGCAAGAATGCCTCTTCTTCTTTTCCTTATAAGATTTTTTTTTTTTTAAACATCCTTTTTGGTTAAGATCTCCTTTTCTCCGTCCACATACTGAAGGGAAACAGGAGAAAGTGACTTCATGTAGAAGTCAATAAACTCCTTTAACCTCCTCATTCATGATTTTCTGCCCTGTCAGCATTGCTTTCCTACTTGAGGGGCCACAGCTTGTGGCGGGGGAGTGTCTGTGTGTGTATGTGTGTGTGTGTGTGTGTGTGTGTGTGACTGTGTGTTTCATTGTCTTTGTTGTTGCTATTAGCATACTTTGTGCAAATTCCTCCTGTGTGTGCTTCCTAAAACTCTTTGCTCTTAGACATTAGTCATTTCTTTACTTTATCGTTCCTGACCCACAAGATGCTCAATGTCCAGTTGGTATATCCTATATAACATATGCACTAGACTGTGGATATTCATGGTCCCTGAGGATGATTCTTTAGTCTTCTGCAACATATGAATATCATATACAAGCTGCCAACTAATATGAAAAATCATCAGATTGCCAAGAAATGTGTTAACCCCTTTTAATTGAATGACCACATGGTCCCTTAAAACCAGCAATGTTGACTTCAATTCATCACCAGTTGCATCATGTCTTGTAGTTGTGTCCAGTTCAACTAAATCTCTAAGGCTGGGTTCAGACTGCATGCAAATCTGAATCAAATCTGATTCCTTCTCAAATCCGAGAAGGAGGCCTGACTGTCCAAATGGGATTTGGCTCTGTTTAGACTGGGCCACATTAATGACCAATCTGACAGGTTGCTGTGGCAACGTCGTCGGAGCAGAGGCGTCATCTAGCGTGTATTGTGTGATGTCATATAATTGCTACAGCGACAGCAACAACAAACCCTCGAGCTTCGCTTGAACGGAGCCATCTCCCCAAAGATTAATTAAGAATTTGGTTTGGTCCTCTGTCCAGGGACTGATGTTCGACGTCCTCCATTGCCTCCATTGATATCAGCTAGCAACAAAAACTGGAATAAGCGCGGGTCTGGTGTCGCATAGAGTGACGTAGCGTAGAGACGTAGAGAGACGTCACGGACAGTCAAATCCGATGTGAGTGTTTGGAGCTGTTCAGACTCAGACACATCTGTCCAAATGAGATTTGAAACTACCTCCCAAAGGTGGTTTCCATCTGGTTTGCAAAAATCGGATTTCATGTGATTTATGACTGTTCAGACTAAGAGCCATCTGGTTCCAATCTAGATTGGCTAAAAATCGGATTTTGGCTTGCAGTCTGAACGCAGCCTAACTCAAGGTATGCTTACTAGCTCTCCCTGAGGCTTTCAGTTGCATCTGTTGGTCTTCATCAGTTTTCTCAGTTGTCATGGAGATAACTCAGCTGTCATCCCATAATCTAAGTGTACATATTGTGGGGTATGACGGCTGCTGAGATGTAAACATCTGAACAAACATTAATCCACTGGTGAAGATCATGAGATGTAGCTGAAAGCTCTTTAAACAGCTAATACTTCAAGACTGGACTGCCTCCTGTCTTGTAACTTATCCTGCCACCATCATCTTTACCCTGTCTACTGAGCTCAGCTTTCTTGTAACTTCATCACTCAGTCACACACCGAAATGACAACTCTATAGAGTCTGAGAGGTCATTTTGTACATAAGAGTCTATATGAGAGAAATGTGATGTAAGGATTCTCAGTGTATGATTTTTAGACAGTGTGAGGGCTCTCTTGGTGTGTGGGGGAGGTAGAGAGTGTGAAGATTCCCAGTGTGTGGTAGGGAAAAAAGGTGTGTGAGGGTAGAAAGAGAAGGTGTGAGGGTTCTCTGACTGTGTATACAGGTAAAATGATATCAGGGAAGGACTGGAGAGAAAACAAAATAATAAATGGCCGTATGGGCTTTCCATATTTAACCCACCTGGTGCAGAATTTAATACATTTCTCTGAAGACAAAGAATAAAAATCCACTGGTGTATTGTGGATGCTTGAGGAAGTAACCAACGCTTTTTTTTTTTACCAGCAGATGTCAAAACATCAAATAAATATTCATCAGGCCGTCTTGCCTGGAATTCAGCATTTCCTAAATACACAAAGTTATTCCTTTGTTCAGTCAGATGCCCTCCTGTTCTCATTTATCTTTAATTTTCACGACCGCATAATGAAAGAATTTATGATTTTTGGCAACAACCAACAGAACGATTGAATGAAAAACTTGAATACCTTGAAGTGTATCGGAGCAATTAAAGCCTGGTTGTAAAATATGAGCGAAGCAAAGTTCAAGGTAAAAAAGATCTGAAGATGATTTGACCATGGTTTCTTTTTATAGCACACCTAACAAAACATTTAAATAATCCTTTTAGCTACGTTTCTGCCTGTAGGGGCTTCAGACATACAGTACAGTCAGAAGACAGCGAAGCCGTTCCGAACTCCTACGACAAACACATTGTTCACACATTAGTCATGCATGCAGGGACCCCGATCATTAACCAGGAAGAGTCAAACTAAACTGTAATCAGGGTGGGCCTTGACTATATTCCAGGTATTTGTCATCGCTGGAGCAGTTTTACAGTATGTTGCTCCAACGGCAGATACAAGTTCAGCTGTTACTACACACACATTCACCCACTGTGGTGTGTTATAATGCCCTTTCTCACAGTTATTACCCTCTGACTATGACCTGTCACATGCCTCTGTAAGAAAAGACCTGAGATGTTGATGTTGACGTGGTTGGTGTTTAACACGGCTTTTTACCATCACTGACATTGCAAAAGTGTGTTTTATAAAAGGAAGCAGGGCTCTCTTAACTTTCTGAGCCACGGTTCAAAGGTCAGACAGGTTAGCAGAGTCATGCTGAAGCTGGATTTCTGGAGTTTAACTACTGTACGGATCTTAGCTTCTAATCATACGATCACGAAATTAACTTACCTTGGAAAACGCTTTTCCTCCTTTGAGTTCCTGTAAACATGAAGAGCGAAACAGTGAGGAACCGTTATTACATTACTAATAATGGGGGCAGGTCATAACCCAAGAGAATCAAAGAGAAATGGCTGCTGGGAGTTGTAGTTTACCTTGCGTACAGAGACCCTACAGATGCAAGGGTCCAACACTCCAGTGATTGCATTAGAACTCATTTTACACACGAAAGAGAACTTCTTCCTCCATCGCACACAGTTCTGCTGCACCTCCTCCCTGCAACACACACACACATACACACACACACACAGATCAGGTTAGACTATTGAAAGACACATTTTAAACAAAGCATTCAATTCATTCAATAAGAAGTTTCAAGAATGACATGAAGACCACTGACTAAACTAAAAAGACATTAGAAGTATTGTCAACACCTGGTGAACAACTGTTACCAAAGAGATGGATGAAAATATGTTGCAGACCGCACATGTGAAAGATGAAATGTATTAGAAGATGATATTATGAGTATATGAGCCCCGGATCAACTGTAAAGCATTGACTCATTTTCTATGAAAAAACTAAAATCCACAAAGGCTGTGCAGTGGATGGTCCAGATGATCTCATCCCGGGCTGTCACATGTCATACTGAGAAGTGTGTTGAGGGGGTTTTCCACTTTTCCACAGATTGAAAACAGATTCGGTGTTTATCTGCATGTAATTTAGTTCGGGACATTTCTCGCTCTCTCTCTCTACATCGTGTTCTTTGGACCGTGGCCTTTTTTCTTTACATCCAATTTCTTTATATGTTAATGAGATTTTTCACAAAACAAAAACAAACAAACAACAAGAAAACATATGTAACAAATAAACTAAGAACTGCTGATGAAAAGCATTTATAGAGATATCTTTCAGTGTTTCACACATGGAACACATAACACTGCTGACTTCATCTGTTTGTAGAAACGATGGCTGTTTGTCACTCTGATTTAAATCACGTTCACATAACAGCTCTAACAAAAAAAGCTTGTATGTTTCGTTGCCTATTTTATCCAGAACAACAGCAACATTCACACAATGTATGTAAAGCATTTAGCTGGATATTTAGTCATAGTTATGGAACGGCTGCAGAATGTGTGTGAGAGTGACCTTTCAGCTCCAAGAAGATGCAAACCGGCACACAATATGTGTATTGATGGAATATTATTAACAGTATTCTAACAAGAATTGATGCGATTATGTGCAAGGCGCTTTGATATGGAGTTCCCATTTAACCTCTTAAACTCCCCAGCATACTCAGCTGATTTTACTGTCTTTCAGAGGCTGTATTTCACTGGCTGTACCATATCAAATGAGGAAATCTATATCATCCATTAGTACCAACCATGTAATGGTCACATGGTGGTACATGAGGCTAAATTGCACTCCACATTAAGGCTAAATTTTGGCGAGGGAAAAACTGGCATGGCCATTTTAAAAGGTCTCTTGGCCTCTCACCTCAAGAGATCTGAATGAAAATGGGTTCTATGGGTACCCACTAGTGTCCCCTTTACAGACATCCCCATTTTATTCCATGCAGTTTGGAGTAAAAACCATGCAGTTTTTTTTTACATGCAGTATAAATGTGTTATTTTCGTCTGTTGCATCCATTCATATCAAATTGCATAATTTGGTATGAATGGAAAGCTGAGACTCTTGTGTATTGACTGAGCCCAACTGTGTTCATGGGTGATGATGTCAGTCCTAACCGTAGACATTTTTATTGTAGCGAGACCTATAGTGACCTCTACAATAATCACAGCCTCATGAAACTTTACAACCATTAACTAGAGACCTCTAGTATTCAGAGGATGTATGGATATCATACTGTGTACTGACAGTAAGAGGGTTTCTGAGCAATTTCCAGAACAGAAGTACTCACCATCTAATGGACAAAACATGCTATTCTCACAGAAATCTCCAAATATTAAATGTGTCTCTAAATCTCCCAATGCAGGTACATTTAATAGGATCTCAATACTCAATACTCTTCTAGTCTGAAGTCTGAAGAAGAGCATTGAGCTTGAAATGTCACATGTGGTATCCTATTAAATCTAGCTGCATTGGGAGCTGCAGTGTGCAGACTTTCTTTCATGCTTTTTGATACCAAATCCCAGCATGCATCTTGTTCTTCAAGGTCTTAATGTCTTTATGTGGTATTTTTGAGGGATTTTTGACCATTTTTTTTAATCAATTCTCAATTAGGTGAATGGTTCAATTATACACCGAATCTGTGTAACAAATGGTATCGACACAAGAATTTCTGAAACTTATATATATATACTTATATGGCTTATATATAGCCATAATATACTTCCATCAGAATGATCTAAGCCCTTATACATTCTAAATGTTAAAAAATTTGAATAGCTCATTACAGATTTATGACAAACAATCTTGACCTACAGTGCTGAGATGCATCGCTACCCCTGACCCCCTTAAAAAAGACAAAAGTGGGACTATGTGAGGGGAGGGGGAGTAGAAGAGGTTAAGATTACCAACTAAGTCTTGCACTCCTATTTTTCTAAGAGCTCTGATATATCTGACTTGGCAAACCCAAATTTAATAGATATTACCTCATTTTGACAATGCACAGTGTTTTAAACCCTCATACAACCAACTCAGTTATCATACAACCTTCCTGAGTTGTCAGATGGGGTGAATTCTCGCAAGTCTTTCAGATCCTTCTCATCCATCTGACAATGCATGGACGTGGCATTAGGTCGAGGATTTGGTGTGTGTTATGCCAGTGCTGGCTAATGTTATAAGTAACTTCACACCTCTAGTGTCTTATATCTAGTATAATATAAAGGTGTGGAGGTGCCGGTGGCTCAGAGAAAGTGACGAGTACCATTCTTTCCTTCATCAACGACTTCTGAGAGTTCCTTGTGGAAGGCACTCAATTTCAAACAGGGTGGAGTCAGGAAACCGCCCGGAGCTTTGACTACTTTCGCTGGAAAAACGAGGGCCACAAATGAGCGTGTGCTCTTCATCTCTTCATTTGAGGAATTCGAGGAGGCCACGGAGTGCAATAAGGCCTCACGGGATTATGTCCCATGAGTGTGGTACCTCCCAGCGTTATCAGGAAATGAACGCTTAAAAGATCAATAGGGGGTTTACGGACTTCACTACACAACTGCACTTGATTCTCACAGCGGCACACACATGCACAAAAGGACATAAGCGTGCAGGGCTTGTCTCGACTTGGATGGTGAACTCTGATGTTATCTGTCCCCCGCGCAGCTCACGGCAGAGGAAACATTACATGAGAATCATCCAGCTCTCTACACAATCAGCACTTCAGTTGCACAACGCAGAAGTGCAGACTCAGCCTGGCACTTTGCTGATAGCAGATAGTTCCATGTGCTTGTTTTTTTTTGGAATGTGATGTCAAAATGTAGGAAGTGCATTGCAAACCACATGAAAATCTGCCCACCAGTATGGTACACCCTCACTAACACATTTTATTATGATAGCTATGACACTATCACTACTACATGCATCAGTTTGTCCAGTTTAGGAGTACATCACGAAATATTGAATATTGCAGAGTTGCAAAAATAAAACCAAAGATATCATAAATTATAGTTTTCATTTAAGGTATAAAAGAACATTAACTGTTGAGTGCTAATAGGAAAAATACAAACTTTCTACAAATGTAGGCTAAGTCTGCACTGGGATTTATTACATGACTCTGACTAATAACTGAGTCATAACTCAAATCAAACAAATCTGAACACACATATATGATACACATATTTATTTAGATGGACTGGCTGGGGAAAAAAAAGGAAAAAGACAAAACTAATCCCCAGAATCCCAGATACATCAACCCTCTCTAAAAAAAAAAAAAAACCTCAGAATAATAATAGGGCACAAGAATATTAAATGCAGCTATACTACTCCTATTTTTATACTGGTGAACTACTTTGTTAATAAGAGCAACACTTTCCTGCTAATGGAAAAAATAGGGGTTAGTACAGGTTCAAAATAAAATGATCTTCACCGCTCAATCTTTGATTTGAAATACCAAAGAGGAAATGGAAATTAACAAATTGCTGGATACACTAAAATTAAAGTCTGCTCATATTTAAATTTAGATTTGCTACATGTTGGATCATGGTCTTTAAGCCTTGTACGCTCTTCCTGTTTTCCCAGTCTTCATAAGTGGCATTTATCGTCGTTGTAGATAGAGTGAAAGACGCAATCATGACGCGTACCATAACTTCATCTTTTTCATACCCGTATTTGTTTTCACACATACCACGATAAGAGCTTGAATTCAGTATCTTCAAGGCGCTCTTTTTCCTACATTAACTTTTATCAGAGGGACTTTTCCCTACTGCACTTATCTAAAAGGTGACCTGAAGTCTACAGCTCTTAAAACAACAAGCCCGGAGGGAGAGAGAGAGAGAGAGAGAGGCAGAAAAATGACCAAACAGGTTCTGCCACTTCTTTGCTTACGGCCCAACCTGCCTTCACAAACACACCATTGTGTGGCAGGTAGATACAAGTAACACTTTCTCTCACTGTGAGGCTATGCTTTACATGGCTGCTTGGTTTCAACCACCATGGCTGCTTTTAAGGGTCACAGTCAGTCTTGGTGACCCTTACAAACCAATACAATTTTTTTAATTCTAGTAGATATTGTTGGGTGATTATGGTTTGGGAATGGTGAAATAATGGTTATGACACAGAACTATGGAACAATGTCCTTATATGTGGGTCATAAACACACTCAAGAGTTTGTTCCGTGTTTTTCTGCTAATACAAGCTGCTAACAAACGTAGCACGTAGTAGCACGTAGCTATGTGATAACAAACGTAGCACGTAGCTATGTAATAACAACCATAGCACATAGCTATGTAATAACAAATGTAGCACGTAGCTATGTAATAACAACCATAGCACGTGGCTATGTGATAACAAACGTAGCACGTAGCTATGTAATAACAACCATAGCACGTAGCTATGTGATAACAAACGTAGCACGTAGCTATGTAATAACAACCATAGCACGTAGCTATGTGATAACAAACGTAGCACGTAGCTATGTGATAACAACCATAGCACATAGCTATGTAATAACAAACGTAGCACGTAGCTATGTGATAACAACCATAGCACGTAGCTATGTAATAACAAACGTAGCATGTAGCTATGTGATAACAACCATAGCACGTAGCTATGTAATAACAAACATAGCACGTAGCTATGTAATAACAAACATAGCACGTAGCTATGTGATAACAACCATAGCTATGTAATAACAAACATAGCTATGTAATAACAAACGTAGCATGTAGCTATGTGTTCACAAGTGTGCCAGTGAACCACCACAGGCAGTGAAGAAGAAAACTGCTAGCTAGCAAACATAGACGTAAACAATGAATGATTTACAGTATATTAAAAATCAGCTTTGCTAATGTTTTAAAGGCTAATGAAGGAAATGCTACACGTCAGTCCTCAAGGATACACACAATGCATTTTGGTGAGAAGAAAATACATGTTTACATATCTTCTGTTTGTTTACAACAAAAGTCCACAGGGCACCTTTAAAAAAAATAAGGATCAATTCTGAAATCAACACTTTTCATCAATCATCATGGCATCGTCATGTCAGGCTGAATGGAATGTGTCCATGAGCATATTTTTTAATGATGTATTTTAAGGCCAAAGCCATGATATCTTCCCTCTCATACCACCTTGGGACCAAACAGGATCCGTGCTTGTTTGCTTACATGCAGGAGGAAATGCTCACTTATGTGGAGTGGTTATGAATATTTTCCATGAACACTTACATGAGCTGCTACAAATGTATTTAGGTTAAAAACGTTAACTTTATTAACTCTGTCTTCTCATGGGTTAGTCTCTGTCTTTTTTTAAGGTGGAGGAATGAGACACAGTTCAAAATGAGCCTATAACATAAACACCCACACAAGCAGACACATGCAGACACACACACACAGTCACATCTCATAACCGAGCCATAACTTTTTTTTTAATAATTTGAAATGGACATGTAATGAGTGTGTGTCTGCTGATTGCTACATCTGTGTGTCTGGGTGTGTTTTTGTTATTACATAATAACTGATAACTGGTACAGTATGATGTATAGGTGCTTTAACAGATGTATGCTAAAGGTGGAGTCAGCTTAAAGGTTAAATGTGGGTTTGAAACTGAGATGAGCGGTCCCTGGATTCTTACTCAACATTAATGGGGACAAAGTCTGAACATTTCCAAATTTATGTTTTTAATATCGGGCTCTGCTGGAATATATTTGCCTGACACACAGCTCAAAAAATTCCTTATTTATCCAATACTTGGAAAAACCTTAGCAACAACCTTAGCAACCAAAGTAGTTTAGGAGCATGTGCAGAAAGCTGACAAGGTAGAAAAAAGAGTCCTTTGACTTGCAGGGAGAATTTCTACATACATACACCTCAAGTTTTGGAACTTTGACCATGTTTAGCATAGATATGTAACATCATAAAAGTATATAAATTACAGAAAATCACAAAAAGCATCCTTAAGTAAGCTGAGATATAATAGACACCTTGTGTGGGACAAAATCTGCTGTTCTAGCAGTGGATCTCTACATTTTAGACTAAAACATGGTAGCTGGCTGCATATATATGCTGATATTTCACCATCACATATGATGTGTCTGGTCTGAATATGAGACCGATTTGTTATTGTACAGGTCTGCAAATTCAGAAACACAAGCAGTATTCTTCTTGTTATTTTGTCCATCTTTCAGTTCAAGCAGCGGTCAACAGCGATCAACCACACCCACGAAAGGTTAGCGCGGCTCAAGTCGAGCTCAACAAAAAGAGTGAATTCTGTACCGAGTAGACTGAAAAGGAGCTTTACTCACTTGATTTGTCTGATTCAGAGATAATAACTTAGGATTTCTCACAAAAGGGGGAACTGTGGATTTTGTCCCACATCACTTACATTGGAAATGCATTAGAGAGGGATCTTTTAATGGCCAGTATGATGAGGAGAAATGATAACAGCAACCGAAACCTGTCTAATGTTCATATGATCAGCTGACAAAGCTATCCTTTAATAAAGAGCTGAACTACTGACAGTGACCAGTGTGGCATTTCGTAGATGTAACATGTTTTTCGAAAAACATTCGAATGTGACACAACCAAATTGTGCTGATAAGGACATTTTCCCTCAGCATAACAATGAAAACAATAATTTGACATCTCAAAGGTTATCAACCATGTGGTTGTTTTACTGATCCAAAGGTGATAGTCGATGAATGAGTAAATCATGTGCTAGCAATATTTGGCAGCATATAAACTAGAAATACTGCCATATGCCTCCACCGATCAGTCAAGTTGCAGTTTACATCCACGTCTGACCAAACTCATTTAATATTTGCAGTGAAGGCATTGTGATAAACACGTTGTATTCACTTACAGACTATTTTTACAGAGGAATACAGAGGACTCATAGAGAGCTTTGTCACATGGTGCAATGATAATCATCTGAAGCTCAATATCAGCAAGACCAATCAGCTTGTGGTGGACTACCAGAGGAACAGGAGGCCCCCTGTCCAGGTTGTCATCCAAGAAGAAGACTTTACTAAGTACCTTGGAAAAGCAAAACTACAAATTCTACATCTTCAACCCAGCAGCAGAGAAGATCGAATCAATCGCCACAGTTTCAAGGTGGACATCCAAGATTAGTGTCATCAATTCAGTATACAACCTAATGTGAAATATGGTCACAATCTCCCTTTCTGTTCCTAAAGTATGGTGTTGAATAATGGCCAGACAAGTCTTTCTGCAGAACATTATGATGTTACAGTGAAGCTGACCTTTGACCTGTTGGATATAAAATGTCATCATTTTATCCCATTAGACATTTGTGTGAAGCTTTGTCATAGTCGGTGTATGCATTTTTTGAGATATGGTCAAAAGCGTGTTTAGTTGATGTCATGGTGACCTTTGACCTTTGACCGCCAAATTCTAATCTGGTCACCCTTTGAGTCAAAGTGGACGTAATGAACAGATAGAGTGACAGTGAAGACATATATATCTAGACTTTTTCTTACAGTGAGCTGAAATCCACTGTAACTGCTGTCAATTCATGCTGACTACAGCTGCTGCCCAGCACAGCAACATACCAATATTTTAAAGTCACCATACAGGCCTACAGTACCTGACACACTGTGGGTGAAGTGTTACTTTCACAGGTTATACATGATGGCAAAGTTGACACAACCCAATTTGCTCAAGCTCATGATAACTCATGAGGTTTTTTTTTAAAGCATCTTTTTACAGATTTCCAGCTCTTAAAACAGAAAGAGGAAGAGGAAAAGAGATCAAAGATAACGTTTATGACTCATATCCTTTATTTCCTCTCAAGACCAATTCATTACTAGTACATATTCTGGTGTATATTCATTTACAAAGGACTCTTAAATGAAGTACCAACTTACCTCAAGTCACTAATAGACATCGATTATGTATTTATCAAACCTGCTCTCAGGACCGGATCACACTACATGTTCCACCGGGGTCAAGTCAGATCTTGGAAAAACTACTTTTAGATTTTGTACTTGAGACTCATGGAACAACATTCCAAAGCACTTTAAATATTGATTCCCTAATAACATCGGGACACTTAATAAAATACCCTTTTTTAATGTAATTTAATTGATTTCTGTATTTCTGCTGTTCGATTTGTTTATAAGTAAATCTCAGCATCATTGAAAACGAGAAAACGAGCGTCACCCCCTCAATGTATCCCAGAGAAAATAAAAAAGGTTGATGATGATGATGATGATGATGATGATCACTTGTTTTCCAGCACATTTGATTTAGAACATCTACGAGCAACAATCAAGACTTTAGTAAGCATTTGATAAAATTATGTTGAGTTCACTGTGTAGGTTCCCTTTTCCTCATGCCTATGAAAGTAGTTCATTTTTGAGACTATACCTAGGGTTATATTTCTATATTTAAGCTTAATATAACATTTTCTAATTGCAAATGTATATTATATCTTTGTAGGATATTTCCACCTGACACTTAATAGTGAAAGCAGAGAAGTCATTTCCAGTCACAGCAGACAGGAGACTGAGCAGAATCACCGGTTAGTGTCTATCAGATCAGACTGGTTACACTTCCCTTTTCTAGAGCTACTACTGCAACCAGAAACGTTGAGTTCTCCTCAATTCAAAAATCCAGCCATGAGCCTCATCCACTGTGCAAAGCAGCCCAATGCAAAAAGATATCAAACAATGTGAAAAACTGGATATTGCCCCACGTTTCTGAGGGCAACTACACCGATGAACAATAGAATCTGCCTTACATGGATCTGTTTCTCCAGAGACCGAAAAACACGATGGCCGTCATTACTCTTTGGAGCCGTTTCTAAACTAACTTCTGTGACTGTAATCTTCACGGTGAAGGAACATGTCACCCGGTACACCGTTGTGTAGCTCACAGACAGAGGAACAAGCAGGAACGCTTCATTGTCGGTTTGGCTCGGCACACGATAAGAAAAATATTGAAAACCGACAGCCGTATACTTTAACGCTTGGCTGAAATCGGAGCAAAACAGTTTGGGTTACTTCTGCCGGTTGTACTCATTTGTTGCACAGACGTTTGGTAAGGCTTGACTCTCCTGTTTCAACCATCCGTACAAACAAGACACTGAATTATAAAGATATGATTCAGCGACAAAGGTCAAGCTACAAGACATGCATATGTTACAACTTTAAGAGAGAAGTCAACGAGTCTTCAACCCAATCAATGAGCTGAGCTGAGGGACAAATGTAAACTATCAGTAAGGACTAGGGTTGGGCGATGTCCAGGATTTGGACGATCGACGATGTTCAAAGCAAAACATCGTGATGGCCGATGGCATCGGTGGGGGGGGGGGGGACCATCGGACCAACCCTAGTAAGGACTATATGTAGTGGTAGTGGTATTATTAGAATTTTACACTTATGACCATTCATCCCATGGGAACCATGAAAGTACAAACTTTCATGGCAGTTCATCCAGTAGCTGTTTAGATATTTTAGTTGGACCGAACAATGGACTGATCAACTGGCTAACATTTCAACATCTAGAGCTAACATGCTAATAGTAAATATTCAGAGGTAAACTGGTAGTGGAAACCAACAACCAACAGTATCTCCTACTTCATTAGCCTAAGAGATGTATAATAATAATAATAAACTTTATTTATAGAGCACCTTTTTAATACAAGGGATCTAGCTCAAAATGCTCTACAGGGAAAAAAATACAATACAATAAAAAACAAAAAAATAAAAAGTATAATTAGACAATTTGTGTTGAAAGTAAAAAATAAGTTAAAATGACACTAATTAAAAGCCAGATTAAATAAATACATTTTCAGCTGTCGTTTAAAAATGTTCACAGAGCCCACATCTCTTATAGCTATAGGTAGTTTATTCCTTCATTTTGAAGCGTAACTAAAGAAAGACGCACTGCCTATTTTCTTGTGCGCCTAGTTATGTGTATTTACAAACCCAAGCAGGCCACGGACAAAAGCAGACTTTCAAGCGTTCTTTAAAATGTTAAGAAGGAAATTAAAATGGTTTTCGGTGTGCTCGGACGCCCTGTGGGAAATGTCATTCGTCCCTACGTGTGGCACGGTTTTTGTGATGGAGATCCAGAACGATGGAGACTGTGGCACCAGCTAAACAGCGAGTGAGAGCATTAAAATAACAAATGAAACTTAATTAAGATGCAATCAAACGGACTCCCAAGAATGAATTGATAAAAGCAAGATTTGGGTCAGAGGCAACAAGCAACAAAGCCAGCTGTTTTCCAGCTGCCTCTACTTTCATAGTTAGTGCACATCCTATCTAACTCAACAAGAATGCAAATAAGCATACTTCCAAAAAATGCCAAACTATTCCTTTAATGAAGCTGAAGGCTTTCATTAAGTTGCGGGTACTGAGCCAAAGGCATTTTTTCAAAGTAGCTATCTTTTCCAGGTACCTAATATTAACTCAGTCTATCAGTCTGCATCTGCTGAGTCTGGCCTTTGTAGTGTACAGAGGAAAATATGCAGTCATGATATTAATCAGCAGGCAAACATAAGATAAAGAAGACCAAGTCTCCTTCATACCAGCACAGTAAACACTACTAACTGTTGGTCTAATCAGGTACCTGTAAGTGTTTAGGCTCAAGGTGCATTGTTTCTTTTAAGACTTTGCATACTTTTAAAAGTCTGACTATATAAAAATGCTCAGTCAGAACATTGTAGGCTACATACAAAGACCTACTGACACTGTGAAGGACCGTGTTGATGAAATCAGCCTCTTGTGTTGAGCTGAGGAGTGAAAGGTCTTTATTGAATCTCTCTCTGCTGATATTGGTCCATTGCGCAACAGTGCCTGATGTCGCGGGCAACGCCTGTGTTCTATTGAATTTAGTCAAGGAGTGGAATTTTTTCTCAAGCATCTCTGACTTTGATGTTGGCAGCAGATAGACAGTATCATGATCTTAAAGGCACCGGCCTCAGTACAGCTACATTACATTTTGGTTTCAAGGATTCAAGCAGCATTAAAGAAAGAGTAATGGGCTCTTCTGTGTGTAAAATGATCTTGCATTCATATTATTTCCTCATATTTTTGGGTTGGCACACCACCAACAGCTGCACATTTGTATGTAAAAATGATGATGCTTGTATGCTTGAAGGTCTTCAGTAAAGTAATACTGCATAGATTATAGATTCCTCATTTTAGGGAGTGAGCAATGATCTTTAAATAATGTAGAAATACAAACAAGACCCCCAAGATGTACAGATGTACAGAAAAATAGATCAGGAATAATAGATTATGTGCTTGGTTTTAGTGTTTAATAATTAACTGACATCCTCATTGTTCTTTAGTTGGATATACTGGCGCTATAGCAACTGTACACAGAAACAGAGCTGCAAGGTTTGGTCGATGGCTGCCAATAACTGAATTACACGCCGATCATTTTGATAATCAAATAATCATTTTGGGTCATTTATTTAAGAAAAATCGGCACATGTTCAGTTACCAGCTTTGTAAATATGAACATTTTCTGGTTTCTTTTGAAAATCTTTAGGTGGTGGACTGTTGATTGGAAAAAAAGAGTACATTCCCAGTCAGCATGTCCATGTGGGCCCCACATGGGTTAAATGCGGGCAATGTGGGTACTGAGTGGGCATGGACTTGAACTGGGAAAAGTTAGCTGGTCCCACATGGTTTCCGTAACATGGGCTCCGCATGTGAAGCCCACTTGGGCTGACTGTATGAGCCCTGACCCATATGGGATGTAAGTGGGCTAAGCAGGCATGGGCATAAACAGGGCAAATTGTGTGGGCCCCGTATCGTTTCAGTAACATGGGCCGAACATGTGATCCCATGTGAGCTGGCTAAATGGATCCCATTGGAGGTCCATTTTGATCCCACTTTGACCCCATATGGACAAACAAATGGGGCCTACATGGGTCTCACCCAGTTGGGCTCTACCTGAAACCCAGTCAGAACCCACTTGAAGCCCACATGTGCAAACACGGGTGGGGCCACCATGGAAACTGCGGACAAACCCAATTGGGACCTACAGTATATGTGCAGCCCGAATTGAACCCTTATGTGGCCCACATGGACGTGGTTATTACCATTTTCTGACATTTTATGGACCAAATAGCTGACAGATTAATAATCAATAATAAAACTACTTCTAAGTTGCAGCCTCACCCAGAAGACTCCTCTCCTCATTTCTAACTAATCAGTTCTTATCAACTTAAAGCTCCCACGACTCACCGCTCAGTCATATAAACTTTGGTTACTAGGGAAGTGAGGTAGCAGTCAGTCATAAAAACGTGGTATTCACGCAGTAACTGACTTATTTGCATGCAGGTAAATGTGCTGACGCAGACCTGTTTCTTCTACTTTCCTGTCCATCACAGCACCGACCAAGAGATCTTATAGAGATTACTTTACAAAGCTTTGAACCACTCGGCCCAGTTATCTGTCTGAACTGTTGACCCTAATGCAGGAAGCTCCCGACTGCTCCGCCGTCCAAAGGTGACAATGCTTCCTCTCTGCAGCTTGCCTGAGGAGCCTTTCATACTTTCTATAAACATTTATTCATTGAATCTATGTTGACTCATCTCTTATTTATCCTGCTTGTCTTGTTCTCAGCTTTTTACCATCACTTTTCAAACCTTTGTCTTTCAGCAGGTTCTGTTCTGTTATAAACTGCTAACCACATTTTCCCAGGCAACCACTAGTTTCTATTCGTTTCACCACAGCACGAAAATCAACGTGCGCTGACTTGAAACCTGACTTGTTAAGATAATTAATCGCAGTGAACATTAAATCTGCCTTAAAAGGAATAGTTCAACACCTTCTTTTCAGCAGTTGGATCAATAATCTGTGGATTAGGTACAGCGTTGGAGCTGAGAGCCAATTAGCCTATAGCTTAGCATAAAGACTAGAAGTAGATTCTCCGACCAAAATGGGGAAAAAATTTAACAATTAACATGCAGGAGGAGTTATGTGCTGGACTATTAGTTTCTGTTACCTAAGCTAGCCTTACCACTTCCTGACATGTGATATCAACCCTCTCATGTCACTCTTGGAAAGAAAGCAAATAAGCGTATTTGCCAAAATGTTGACTTCTAACTATTTTACTGTCACGATCATGTAAGAAACTTCATAGTCTGAACAAGCTGGGGTCCTAATAGTACAGAAAAGAGAGGAAACACAATGGCAGTCTTTTTAGTTTTGTGGGGGGGGGGGGGGGGGGGCCTTGAAGGTTTATCTGTTGAACCTGTAAACCTGTCATGACATTCCCCCAAAAGCTTACTCACATTAACCTCAAATGTAATTACAGTGAGTCTCACTGAGGTCATACCAAAGCGGTCACTAGAAGAAGGGGGGGGGGGGGGGGTGATTTAAGGGGGCCTTTTGAGCTGGTATGAAACCACTAATTGCTAATAATTTAAGGGCCAGTTCACTCAAACTACAAAAAAATAAACTTACAGTTAATGGTTTTATTTGCCAAAGTTGTAAAAAGTCTGTTAGATTTCTGCCTTCAGCCCGACTGAGTGGAGGTGATCAGAGAATTAAAATTAAGCAACTGTCTCATAATAAAGGCAAAAATGCACCCCCAAAAATATATCTATACAAAATAACAAAAATATTCAAGAAACTTTAAGTAATCCACAGAACTCATTTTTTTTAACAAAGAAATAGTCCCTAATGTTTGTGCAGCTTTAGTGAATGCATCATCTAGACGTCAACAACTTTGCCCAGGGGCCCTTGAGCAAAGCGTTTAATCTCTGCATTCTCCAACGGAGCGTCTCAAAGACGATACTGGGCAGCTTCCCACTGTGAATGTGCGACAAGGGTGGAGTTGAGAAACAGAACAAAAGACAACTTTCCCAGGAATAACACACCAAAGTGCACTAAAGGTTGAACTGCAAGACACTCAGCTTCATACCAGTTTAACAGCTGTCACAATGCATTCCTTATCTAAGATGGAAAACCATCAACAAACACAAAGTCAATCCCTTTGTATCAGAGTGGGTCCACATAATCCACTCCGGCTCTATTTGTAGAAAAACAGCAAAGTATCAACTATTCAAACTATTGAACTTAACATCTGTGGAGTCAGTTAGTGTTAGACTGTGTCAGTCCTCTTGCATGCAGTGGAAGGTTTTCATGTGTTACAACAAGGAAGTGAAGAGCTGCTCTAAATACCTGGATGACAAGATGGCAAAGTCCCCACCATCAGTCAGCCGGATCTTGCAGAAAAGCATCCCGTTGACAAAAGGCACTGCTGTAAGCTCCTCCAATGTGAAATACACTTGAAACTTGAACTTCTTCTTTTTCATCAAAAAAGACATTGTTCCCAGCTGCTGGAGTGTGCTGATGGTATGATGAACAACCAAATGAATGAAAAAAAAAAAAAAAAACCCAAAGAAAGAGAGAGAGAAAGATATAGTGTATTTGGCTTCAAAGTGGAGGTTGAAAATCCTTCTTTGCCTCTGGGTTAATCATTTCTGTAGTGTGGTTTAGACCTGGAATTTAAAAAAAATAATAAAAGACTGTTAAAACACTATAAAGTAGGTTTCATTTGCAACTGCATGTTAAGGTGCAATGACAGCTGTGGAAATCATGCGGTCATTTTCTTCACATTGAATATATGTGACAACACCTCCTTCTTATTGGTTAGAACACTAGAGGTGGGTAACGAATTAAATGTTTTCAAATGAAGGTTTTAGACGCAATTGCGTAAAAAAAATGCGTACGTTTGTTCGTCTTTTCTCCAACATGATCAGACTCTCCCAGTGCACACAGCTGCCACGCAAACACCAAACAGCACTCGGCGGATCGCTGTAAATTTGTTTTGACTGATTCTTACCGTTCTGTCGGTCTGCTGCTCCTCATATTGTTCAACAGTACAGCTGTGAGAACCGGAGTCTGGATACCTGGGCACTTTTCTCAGCTTCAATGCATCTTCAGCAACTGTTCCCCACTCTAAGAGAGAGAGGATTCAACAAGAGTCAATCCATAGAGGAGAGGCTCCGTGAACGTCTCAAAACTCACGGGGCCGGTTAGGGGCCGTCCACAAACTCCGAGCACATGCGTGTGCGTAGAAAGTGAAGCAGAGCCACGTCAAAACATTAAAAAATTAAAATATAAAGAAGGAACAAAATAAAACACTAATTCGTTTTTTGTGTATCAAAATATAAATATTTGTATTATTGTAAAACTTTTTATTTTTGTTAGTTAAGTGTCATAGCTAAAATATCAAAAACAACCCCAACATTTTTTTAATTGAAATATTTTGATTGTCTACAATATATAAAAAAATAAGAAAAGTTGACATGTTATCAAAATCTATTCAGAATGCTTTAATTGAAGATAAATGTCACTTATACGTTTAGTTTTTATTTATTTATTTTTCTTTCTTACTATTGGAATTTTTATAATTATAACTTTTTGTATTTATGCTTTATTTATGAACTGGATTGACTGGTTGCATGTATAGGCTTTGTTTATTCTACTGTATATTTAGTTTAACAAATAATAAAGAATTTAATTTAAAAATGAATGAAAATAAAACACTATAAGTGCAGCCACTATTCATTAATAAAGACATCAACATTTCAGAATCAAGCTTTTGTGTGATATGCTGACATATTTGCTGGCTAACACACATGTTTGGTGCATTAATATAGATGACATGTAAATAATAATCCAGGATGAGCTGCATTGTTATTTGAGAGTAACACAACACATTATTCAGGTTTGTATGTATGGAGTGCATTATTGTTCATAACCACAGGGTTTAAGTGGATTATTGAAGCCAGCCTGTGCTGAGGATGAAAACACAAGTATTAAACTTTGGGGCTATACATACTATATATACTTAAAGCTGACATAATGGCCACCTGGGGGCAGAAGAACTCCACAAAAAGCTGAAAACACAATCTCTGACATGTCATTTATAAAGTTGTAATGATAAACATGTTATCAATCAGTCAATTAATCTTTATATCATATAGCTTCAAAGTCATGTCAAGGCACTTTTCACACAGAGCAGATCTATACTGTACTCTTTAATTCAATTTAAATAGACCCAACATTCTCACATGAGCAGAACTTGGTGACAGCAGCAAGAAAAAAACTCCTTTTTAATGGGAAGAAAACTCAAGCAGAACCGGACTCTAGATGGGCTAACATCTGCCTCAACTGGTTGGGGTTGAGAGAAGAGGGAGGGGGAGAGGAAGAGAAAGAGAAGAGGGATAGAGGAGACATTGAAAATATCAGCAGCCTGCATGGCCCCCCGACACGGAGGGATGTCATGGGGCCCCGGCCATCCCGGTCCCCAACGCATCCTCCTGTGGGGCGACAGAGCACAAAGAACTCTAGGGAAGAAGTTAAAGTTAGTGAACTACTGTAGAAATGTAGTCATGTTTTAGGACCCTAGTTTCACTGTTTCCTACATCATTGTCTTTTGCTGATATAATGTAGCTTACATGATGTATAAAATCTTAAGATCAACTCCATCAGTATATGAAACCTGACTCACTTTACAAAAACAAGGTATACGACTCCAGTACTCCCAATTAAAATGCATTTACCCTAATTCACATAACACAGTAGTCCCAGTTTCTACTGCTGATCCAACTAATCTCTGTTTAATCTAGTTTTTAGTCGAGCTATTATTAATCTTTATCTTTTATTTTATTTTTACTTTATTCTCTTTTTAATGTACTTTAACCTAGTTTTTACTCTATCTTTTAAATACACTTTTTTCTCTTATTTTTTTTATTTTTTTACTCATTATTTTTCTCTTATTTATTTTACATTATTTACATTTTCTAAACATTTTTTTATTTTTCTCTTATTTTTTTATTTTTTAGTCATTATTTTTCTCTTATTTATTTTACATTATTTACATTTTCTAAACATTTTTTTTATCCTTATTTTATCTTGTGTGGATTGGTCTCAGTTTTTCTTTTTAATTTGTTGTTTGTTTTTATTCCCTCATCATTTTTACTCGTCTTTATGTTATCACTTGTTCTGTCTTATTATCAGCTTGTCAATCAACTGTGAAGCACTTTGAACTACATGAACCTGTATGAAAGCTACTGTATAAATAAAGTTTGGATTGATTGATCGGTGATAAAATGAGCTTACACGCACTGATCTCTTCTGATTGGTTATTAGTGATGCAGCTCATATTGAAAACACATGCAGCTCATATTTCTTCAAATTTTATTCACTTGTGAAGTCGAGGTACACACTAACCGAAGAACTTAACTTGACTCTAATCTTAAAAACAAGACTGATTGTTCTTCATTTTATAGGTCAACTGCAGGATGACTGTTACACAAACTAAGAATCCAATGTCCAACCCACATCAGGGTGATAAACTACTGCATCTTTGCATTAAAAACATCATTTCAATATCAAACCCGATGAATTAAATAACATAAACAAGCTGTCAAACACTGACAGACTGTAAAAAGTAAAAAATCATGTGGTAAACGTAACTTTTTCTCTCTTTTGTGACAAAATCATAAAACAGATAAAATTCTGTACATGCTCTTCCTAAGGCAACTCCTGACATGTTCTTCATGGTTCTTTGAAGTCTGTGTGCATGGACTCCTCTACAGTATGTGCAATGCAGGCAGGAGCCCCACACACACACACACACTCGCACACACACTCGCGCTCACACACACACACACACACACACACACACACACACACACACACACACAGAGTCTATTGTGTCTCCTCGGCTTGCTGTGGAGGCGGTGGCGGTGTTTTGGGCCTGCTCTGCTCATCTGTTCCCGCCCCATCGGCCGATACTCCCGCTGCTGTACTGCTGGAGTTTGCCACCTCGGTGCCGCTCTGAAGGAATTTGCGCAAGTCTTTCAAAGCAGGCCTGAGCATCTGCACTAACGCCAGCAGGGCGGCCTGGGTTCCTTCCAGAGCCTGGGCCTGTCTTTCCTGCGCGAATGCCTGAGCCTCCTGGGAGCGCCGCATCATCTGCAGCAGCTCGTTCTGGCCCTCCAGGTGCTGGGCGATCTGTCGGATGTGGACGTTGGTGACTCGCTGTTCTTGTAGCAGGCGGGCCGAGTTGAGGGCGATGCGGCTCTTCAGCTCCTGAGGTTTGGCCTGACCCTGAGGAGGAGGCGGGGAAGCCGAAGACGAGGCCAGCATCTCCACCGGAGCCTCGACGGACGCCACCACGGTGGGAGCTGGCTCGCCGACGGTGGTGGTGCAGTACTCCACCACGCCTCCGTCCTCCAGTGTGTGGTAAGTTGTTTCGGCTGGAAAAAGAGACAGAAAATCAGCACAAATTGTCCCAGATACACGTCTACATCAAATCCTGTGCAGTCTATACATCTATTTGTTCATTTCTCTGATAAACCAACAGAATTATTGTTGATTTCAGTTGGATTTGACATATGACATATGACACTGAGGCCTCTCAGGTCATCAGAACAAGAGCTCCTGGTTGTGTCCTGCTTGGGAGTGATCAAGCTTTTGTTGTCCTGACTCCTAGATTTCGGAATTCAGGTCATTACACTCTGTTAATAGTTTATATTTCATCTCAAGACCTATTTATTCTCTAAGGCATTTATTGATGCCCTATTGCCTCAGAGAGATGTTATAAAATGTTGCTATTTTTCTTTGAGGAATATGTAAATGTTATAATAATAATAATAATGCATTTTATTTAAAGGCGCCTTTCAAAGCACTCACCTTACAAGAGACACGAGATATATTCATAGATTTATGAGAGGGAGAAGGAATAAACGTCCTTTAAAGGATCTTAATGAGGTAAATGAACTTTTCCATATTAACTGTACATATAAAACCAATTACTATTCGGAGTAGAGTTTATATATCTTTTACCATTTGGGTTTTTTTGTGAACTATTTAACTCTTAAGCAGCTGTTTTGTTACCTTGTTGAGTTACCTTTTAGACCTTAGATCTTTACTCTTTAAATCAAACAGGAAGAATATCTGAAAAACATAACCTTTTCTATTTCCTCTTTAAAAGCTGACAGACCTTCATCTAATCTGCCATCACGCAGTTTGTGCTGATTAGAGACCCGACTTTATATCATGTGGAATGAGTGAAGAAATACACTGCTTGCTTGAAATGCATGTATGGAGGGAGAAAAAACTCACCATTCAGTGGCTTTGCTTCATCACACACTGCTCCTGTGACAGCTGGAAGAGCTGAAATACACACAGATAGAGAATGAGCTGAACACACAGGGCAAAGAAAAGAAGATAGACAATCTAAAACACTACATCACAATGCAGTTCATTGGCTAAAACCTGCACAGACACGCGTGTTATATTTTTCTTCTAAAAGTTGCACATGTGGCTCTTTGGATCAGGTAATCAGAGTTTCTGTGTCATGCAGAAAAGGAGGAGGAGGTGGAGGAGACGTAGGAGTGATTTTCGGAGCTCGGTGATGCATCCACACTGCCTCTCACTGGCTGAGAGCATGTATACAAATCTATAAGGGGGGGGGTAAGGACAGGCAGCCATGCAAATATAAGGTCAAAGAGACTGCATTTGTCCTCACGCCCTCTTCCTACCTCACCAAGCTTAATCATCCACGACCAGGAAACAACAAGGAAAAGGAGAGGTGATGAATGATAGCAGAAGATGAGAGAGAAAGCAGGATGGGAGCAGCTGAAAAGCATGAAGCTGTTACAGATAACAGAGTCAAAGCTGAACACAACTCTTTATTACACTTTAAATCTGCGGTGACATTTCATATTAACTGCATTATATTTCTGATCACTGTGGATATTTAGCTTTAAAAAAGGAGCTTTTTCAATCAGTTTTCTCTCATGTTGGGATGACTGACACTTAAAAAAGGAGCATTCCACTTATTTTTTTACATGTCAGTTCACTGGTAAAAACATGGAGAGCTTTATCAAATCTGAGAAAATCACCCTCAAACTGTATACCAGGCAAATACACTGTGGTGCTGTATTATGGGAATTGTAGGATACAGTGTTATTGGAGTTGAAACATGTCAGAATATCTCAGCTTTTGCTACTATTATTTTTCTTTTCAAACTTTATGGGAGTCAAAAGGAAAAGTAACAGTAAATGATTTCATTGACTTCATGTTGCTACAGTAAAGCAGATGAGACTAAATCCTGAAACATTCAAATTTTCTTTTTCTGTTTACTTATTGTTTATTCTGATTGATGTTTTTTTTTTCTTTATTTACTTTTTTTCTTTCTGGTTTGTAACCTTTCTTTTAATGACATGATTGACTGAAATAAACTAACTAACTAAATCAGAAAAAAAAAAAAAACATTTATACCTGCAGACCTTAATGTTAACTTCTTCTCACTCTAACTCTGTCACATTTTATATTAACCCCTGACCCCCCAAGGCTGAATTAGTATCCCTATAGGGGCCCCTGGGCACTGACACTCATGTGCCTCGCTTGTCTTTGGGTTACCACCGGAACCGTCCGATTTCTACTGGTTCATCATTTTTAATTAGATTGCTGTCAGGAGGAAACCTCGTAACTCCAATATATTGTTTTGGACATACTGGGTTTCCAAAAGGTAATGATCAACATCAAAAGAATGGGTCAAGCCTTGTGTCGTATTTCTATGGAGCCTGACAAAAAAAAGGGGGGGGGGGCACACATTTTTTTTCTCCAATCATGGAGGGGCCCCTTTCAGATTGCCCGTATGGTGGATCCGGCCATGCCCTCGGTTGCTTGGTTTCTCAAGTGTTATAACACACCTGATATCCATGTGATCCTGTGACCCTAAAGATAATCATAATACACTGCTTATCTTTTCTCTGCTTGCACTTTAATTGACTTTTTTTTCTACTGTAAGCGATGCAGCATGTATTTATAAGACCAGCCAACAATGTAAGTCTGAACTGAAACTTCTGTCTACATTATACAATGAATGAGTCTGTTATAACATGAACAGTTTAATTCAGCCAACCAGGGGAGGGGATGCTTGTGTAGTTTCCAGAGAGTGTGTGGAAAGATTGCTGCTCAATTCATTTGAAAAAAAAGAAAAGAAGATATTATGATGACACTATGACAACACATGGTATCCACATATTATGAAGTGTGTAGCTTAAGTGAAAAGAGAATGATAGCCAAGCTGTATTCTCTGATGAACAATGACTCCAACCTCATGAGGGACACCACAGACTCCTTTACCCCCCAATGTGTGTAAAAGAATGAAATCACAGGTCCTTCCTCCCTGCTGCTGTCACACTGTACAACCAGCAATGCTCCCAGTAAAACCACACACCTCTGATCTGGACAATTCCACAACTTTAACAACATATATAAATGGACTGTACTTATATAGAGCTTTTCTAGTCGTTATGACCACTCACATGTCACATTCATACACTGATGACAGGAGCTACTAAACAGGGTGTTAACCTGCTCATAGCAACGGGAGCAATTTGGGATTAAGTATCTTGTCCAAGGACACATCGACATGTGGACTGGAGGAGCCGGGAATCGAACCGCCAATCTTCCAATTGGTGGACAATCCGCTCTACCTCCTGAGCTACAGCCGCCCCTGTTGTATATTGTATACTTTTGTTTTCACTTTAAAACCTGTGCATGACAATATCAAACTCAGGTATATTATGATTCAACACTAATATTACTCTTGTACATAATGTTACTATTTGTTACTACTTGTCAATTTATAGCTTGTTTACTTACTTATTATTTATTGTTCTTTACTCTTTCTATTGATGCTCTTTCTATTGTTGCTATCCATTGTTGCAATATTGTAAATGTCCCTACTGTGGGACTAATAAAAGAATATCTTATCTTATCTTATATGTTTGTTTTTTTCCCTTTAAAACCTGTGCAATGACAATATCAAACTCAGGTATATTATGATTCAACACTAATATTACTCTTGTACATAATGTTACTATTTCTTACCATATTTTTTACTACTATTGTAATTTTATAGCTTGTTCTTTACTCTTTCTATTTTTTGCTATGCACTTTGCTGCTGCTATAATGTACATCTCCTCACAAATAAAGGATTCTCTTATTATATCTCTTATGAATTTACCTGTTTAAAATGTGAGCACACTGAAGCATGCTGAGTGGTGTAGTTTTAAGGGTATTAGTGAGTTAATGTGACAGCGCTGTGGGAATCCATCACATAAACAAAAAAGGTTCAATCACTGAGCTGAGAGGATGTATCCACCAGAGGGCAACACATGATCTCCTCAGTGAGCATATCTCCTCTGACTGGAAGTGCATCCTGTGTTCATGCTCACAGTGAAACTTTAGTCAACTTACTGTCTGCCAGTGTGACGGTGGTGGTTGTGTTCACTGTGACAGGTAGACTGATCTCAGCATCCGAGTCTCCCGCAGGTAGACTGATGATGGTGGCTTCCCCCAGCAGGTTACAGATCCTCTGCTGCATGGCAGTGAGGATGACGGGAACCGGAGTGCAGTCAGCGGAGGTCCCCTCTATAGCAGCCCGCGCCTGGGCCACTTTCCGCCGGACCTCCGTCTTCATATCGGACCACTTCTTTTTCACCTCGGGTAACTCTCTGGGACAGGTGGTGACAGCGTTCACCTTTTTCAGTATGTCCACCCAAGCGTTATTCTTTGCCATGTGGGTGACTCCAGCATTGAAGTGGTTAACCAGTGTGTGCTTTTGTTTCTCTATTTCTTCCACTATAATTTCCACCTCCCTCTCCGAGAAATTCATTTTTCTCTTTTTCGCGACCGATGCCATAATTGCAGAAATTCCAATTTTGGAGAGGTAACTGTGCGTATTGTACGCAAAAATAGTAGGATTTACTCAATAGATATGCGCAACGTAATGGCTTCCAGAATCGGCTTCTTCTTCCTACTAACAACGCTTACGTTAGGTGGGCATTAAGCCCCGCCCACTGTACCCGGCATTGGTTGAATCGCTCGCGGTTATGCTATATGCTCTGTTACTATTGGTTAAAGTAAACGCCAATCAATCAGCGGGCCAAACAAACTATGTCGGTTAAACGCCAAATAAAAATCAACAGCCATCCTACTTTATCGTCGTAGTTGGTGAATACAGCCGTCTTTTCCCCTTTTTTATTTCAATATTTAAATAACGACAACATGCAGAATTTGCAGGAAGTACTCCAAGAAGCAGTAACTTCTAAAATTATTATAAAAGATAAAAACATTTTTGAAAAACGATTGAAAATACTGTACATATGTTGACAGAATGATAGATAGATTGCATTTGCCTTTAAACAAAGAATGTTTTGCTCTGGAAACCCCACAAATATTTAAAAAAAGAGAAAGAAATGCATTTGTGTGTGTGTGTGTGTGTGTGTGTGTGTGTGTGTGTGTGTGTGTGTGTGTTTGCATGTGTGTGCCCTTGAAGAATTACACAAGATACATTAAACTACAATCTTTTTTTAAATTATGTCACAGCATTTCAAAAGTTTTAATTAAACTTTGTAATAACCTTTAAATATCTACATGTTTGTACAGCCTATAGACTTGACCTCAAATAGAATAAGTAGATAATAATAATACATCAGTGTGAGCAGATTCATGACAGTGAAGTGTAGTAAAGAGAGTGAAACAGATCACTGTGTGCAGTAGAGAGACGGTGTCCTTTAGTCCTGGACAGCTGTCAACGAGGTCATATGTCTCTCAGTGAAGGGGCATCGATGTCAGTGAACTACACAAGAACAACAGTAAACACTTTTTCCTCTTTACTCTACTTTTTTTTTTACACTTTGACACTTTGTTGAAGTTGATAAAAAACATTCTTTCATTTTTTTTTCTTTTTAATGAAACATGTTGGATTTCCCCCCCAATAACTTTGCATCACCATATGACTATAATGATGTTACGCCCCCTCCTGCAAATTATAAACAAATGGAGAAAAAAAAAATTGATCACAAAGAGATATTTCAAAAAAAATAAACATATATATAAATATAGTGTTCTGTAAGAAGAAAAATAACATGACAGACTGATCAGAGGTATGAAAACATGTTGAGCCTGTTCGAAGTTTGTCTCCGGTCAATAAGCCTTAAGGAATACACTTACACCAAGTCAGACTAGTTCAGTTAGATCCTCTCTCAGAACGCTGCGGTAATGTTTATGCTGCAGCTCAGTACTGACAGACATGAGACTGATATAGAAAAAAACAAAAAACCATATCAAACTTCATATTACAATAAACGCTTACATTCTTTTTAATTAGCAAAATGTGTAATGTTAGGAAAAGGTGGACTGTATTTTATGGAATCACTTACAGACAGATAACACGATGGATCATAAAACATGGTCAGGAAGCTACAAGTGAAAGTGTCATAATAGTGATAATAACTACACATTAATACAGAAAAGACAGAGTCATATGATCAGTATCTTGGATGTTGTTATATAACAATACAGAGATTATTAAAAAATGATTCCAATTGTTAGAAAAAGAGATGATGCTTTCAGGAGCAGCGGTGGACATGCGGTCTGTATGGCATCAACTTTTCCACATACAGAATGTGAAAATGATCCTTGAGAATCGCCACAGTTATCTCTGCTACTGGAAACATCTCATCAGTAGATGTAACAGAAGTAACAACCTGCTGCTAAGTGTCCCACTGGCTCCACAAAAGCAGAAGCAAGAGTATTAAAATGATCTAAGAACAAATCATTGAGTTCACTGTATTTAAAGTAAACAGGTTTTGGCCTCATGGATGCAACTTTCTGTTATTTTATGGTTAAATACATTCAGATGAGAGTCTGTTTTTTAGTTTATTAAATATCTATCTTCTATTTCATTACACTGATGTATAATGACTCAGTCTAAAGAACATATTAACAGAACAGCTACTTAGGTTTGAACACTTTTTTTCCTGTCAGAAGCATTAAAATAGCTACATTTAACAGTATTATGTAATTTAATTGCAAAATAAATGTAAGTGTAATCTGTTACAATTACTGAGAAAAAAAAGTGTCATTAAATGACAGTTACTGATGAAAATATTGATGATTATAAAGGAGGTTACATCTGAAGTCACACCTTTAAGATTTTGCTGATGTTTTAATATTGAACATGTAACTGAATACATATATTGCTGTTTTTAATTCTTTGAAATCAATATGTTTTAATATTTAGTAAATAAATCATGACATGGGCTTATTTGGAGCACACATGAGCTTAAATGTCACAGTACCAATTAAGCTCATGTCAGACTTTTGACTTCTTTGATCAAATATCTTTATTTTATATTCCAGAACCTACATGAACTAATGAATACATTTTACAATGAGAGATAAATGTTGCTTTATAAGAAATGATCTCTCTTATAAATCATGTCAGTATCCATGAAAAACAGCTGAACTTAGATTTTGGTGCTTAATGGGAACACTTACCCTAACAGCTGGAAACATTGGTTAGAACATTAGAAAAGTCATCAAAAAGTCATCACATGTAATAAGTTACATTACTTTGATGAAGTCACTGAAATAGTTACATTACTTACTAAAACAGTATATCTGGGTGTAATGTTGTGGATTAAGGAGAGTTAGTCTGAGTCATTACAACACATTGAACACAGGATCTGAAATAGTTTAAATGAAACTCAGTCAACGGATCCTTCACACTTCATGTGTTTGTTTCCTGTCTGTTGATGTATTCCAAGGCTTCTGTACTGCTCAGTCATGTGTTTAGTAGCAGCAGCAGCAGCAGTAACAGACATAGTAGCAGCAGTTAGTAACATTAGTATAGAGCCAGTAGCCTTGGCAGCAGTTGAAGTAACAACTGATGCAGTATCAGCAGATATATGGACAGTAGTAGCTGGAAGTGTTGGGGAAAGATGTTCTTCAAATGTCAAATATTTTGCCTTTAACCTTCGTGTCGTCCTCCCGGGTCAAATTGACCCCGTCTGTTTTGACTGTTCCTTCTTTCCTCCCTTCCTCCCTCACTTCCTTCCTCCCTTCCTTCTTCCTCCTTTTCTTCCTTCCTTCCTCCTTTTCTTCCTTCCTTCCTCCTTTCCTTCCTTCCTTCCTTTCGTACTTCCTCCCTCCTTTCCGTCCTTCCTCCCTGCTTTCCTTCCTTCTTCCTCTCTTCCTCCGTTCCTTCCTTCCTTCCCTCCTTCCTTCCCTCTTTCCTTCCTCCATCTTTTCCTTCCTTCCTTCCTTCCCTCCTTCCTTCCCTCTTTCCTCCCTTCTTCCTCCCTTCCTTGCTCCGTTCCTTCCTTCCTTCCTTCCTTCCTTCCTTCCTTCCTTCCTTCCTTCCTTCCTTCCTTCCCTCCTTCCTTCCCTCTTTCCTTCCCCCCTCCTTTCCTTCCTTCTCCCTCCCTTCCTCCCTTCCTTCTCCCTCCCTTCCTTCCTTCTTTCTTCCTCATTTCCTTCCTTAACTCAAGGACAACAGGAGGGTTAAATCATCTTCAACAATAAAGGTTATTGATCAAATTACATCTGCATCTATATGTTTTTATTTATATATATATATATATATATATATATATATATATATATATATATATATATATATATATATATATATATATATATAGTTGTATCCTTACAGTTTTAGTTGTATTGATATAAATACAAACAGATGAGTGGCAACTTACGGTTAAACTTCATTTTGGACCTTATAGTTTCCTTAATTTCCTAGAAAGGAGCTGATGTAACTGTTAATTCTTAGAAAGATTGAAAAAGATGATGTCATTTGCTCCTATTTCTAGAAAACCCCCCAAATACAGTAGAGTTCAGATGACACACTATGGATCAGTTCATTATTATATAGTCTTTGGGTCAGTGCACAGTAAGTCAGCTGAACATGCTTCTTGTGATATTTCAAATAAAACAGCTGTCAATAAATGTATATTGTACAGATTTGGTAACGATATAAAGGAAAAACCTGACGTAGCTCAATGAGCGGAGAAACAATAAATGCAGTCCAGCACCATCATCACATTATCAATTGGAGGAATGTCATTCATCCCACCAGTAGAGTTCCCCACAATATCTAAGCACATTGTTACTACTATTTTTTTAACTATATATTTTTTTACTACTATTGTTTTATTGCTTGTGTACTTACTTACTGTTTATTGTTCTTTATGCTTTGTATTGATGCTTTTTCTATTTTTACTATCCACTTGCTGCTGCTGTAATAATGTAAATCTCCCATCATGGGACTAATAAAGGAATATCTTATCTTATTAATTTAAAAATGAAAAACTTTAATAAATGTTGCTTTTGTTCCCTCTTTAAAAATTTTTTTTTTTTAAACAAACATCTGGAAGAAAGAACAGCAAACATCTGGAAGAAAGAACAGGGTCATTTTTCCACATTCCACCAAATTGTTAAATGTTAGATAAATTCAGCTACAAGTTTTCTGGAGTGAATTTACCTTTCATTCATAGACACTAAATAAGTAGCTTATAGTACTTATTGCTTGAAACTCACAGTTTTAATAAGATACGTTATCCACCATTCCTCAACAGATGCTGATGCTGGGAGAAATGTTCTTCCACTGAAGCACTAAAACCTTTAGAGTAATAATACATTTTGGTTTATTATATGTATACATATAGGCCTCATCTTTGCACTGGCCACAGAACAAAGTGTTTTATTCTGAAATAGCTGTCACCAGATTTCCCATTGTCTCTTTTATTTGAATACATTGCACCTATGACCTGTGTGGCAGGCTGACACTACATATCTGAAACTAAAGGTGGCGCCAGTGTCGTGGGCAGGTTTTAAGAGAATAGCTTGATTTCATATTTTCATTCAATATTCTCAGAATGTTATTCTATAGGCTATTCTTACATTGGCATTAAACATTTACCCCACTTTCAAATTCATTTGTTTTTTTGGTTTTTTTTTTAACCACACAGCATCATCTCCACAGACGATCTACTCCTGCATGGTCTAAAGTGGTCTACATATGAAAAGAAACTTTATTGCATTTTCACAAATAAAATAAAGCTTTCACAATTCTGAAATTGTGTTTTAAAGAGACTTTGGCCTCTCTGAGATAATCCAGTCCAGATTTGACCAGTCTAGATAAGTGCTACTATAGTACTTTCTGGCACAATATATCATTACCAACTTCATTATTTCCTGGATTTGTATCACCATAGTCCCTAAAGTATGTATAAAATACAGGAAATGGAATTCAAATTGGAAACATTTATGGCGGAGGACCCCCCAGACCCCTTGTTTTGTGCACCCCTCACACACCCTTGCATTCAAGATCTATCTACATACCCTCTGATGTTTATTAGTTTAGTTTAGTAGCTTTATTGTCATTTTATTGAGGGTCAGACAACAATTTAACGAAATGTAGATAGCACTTAAGACAATTAAAAACAACTTAAGACATAAATAAAACATTAATAATCTATAAGAGCAATAAAGTGCACACACAGCAAACAGTAGCAATGCTTGTTGTAACAGTAGGCCACATTCAGTGTGTGTGGGTGAGTGGGATGAAGGGATCAGGCCGTGATCATTAGTTTAACAGCTTGGGGTAAGAAGCTAGACATGAGCAGTGTGATGGTTAGGGTTCAAGGGGTTATGGGGGTTGTGTAGTAAAGTGGGAGTACCATGTAGTAAGGTCAGTTCTGATGTGACCACGCTCTAATCTCGCGTTGTAAAGCGAGATGTCGGGTGCAGCCGGCTCCCGGGTTCAATTATCATTTTCTCTTCAACGGACGGCAAATTAACGGCTTTTAATAATCGGATTAAACACTTTCACTTAACGCTGTTTATAAGAGGAAACGTATTATGCGTGATGTGGAATACACCGGCTTCGTATGAACTGTGACTTCCTGCTGTGAAGGTATTTTCAGCCAGTATTTAAGCTACTTTCTGTCAGTATTTTCAGTCTGGGCGCTGACAGCTCGGGATCCTCCTCATCCCGGTGTTTCGCTTTAAACAGTGACCGTGTTATCTGGTGACTCTCAGACGAAAGAGTCGTGGTTGTCGTAGTGACGGTAGCTGTTAAAAAAAGAGAATAGTCCTAGTTTTAAGTCAGTTAAATTATGCACTCTTGTAACATTTCTTATAATGTGGGAAACAAACCTATAGCCTATTTTGGGGATGTTATACCGTTATTCTCAATCGGAAAGTAGCTAATATTCAACCAGTTAAACTATCATAATTACAAATTCCTTATAAATCACTAGCTTCTTTGCTAATCTATATTTATCAACACAAAGAGCACCAGACGAATATATAACGTATTAAACATATTTTCTTCTTACAAGGTTTTTTCGTGTTTTCAACTGCTGCCATCGCTACAAAAACCGCGGGCGCGAGAGTCATCGGTTAACACGGTCACTCGTTACACCGAAACACCCGGCACCACGTCTCGCTTTGCTAACACAACATCACAGTAGGTTACGTTGGAAACGCTGTGTAGTCGTGTCAAACGAGCGAGCGGAATTACCGAGAGGCTCCTTTTTTTCGTCTTAGGTGAGCTCCGTTAAATGTTTCGATGTGTTCGTGATGAAAAGCCGGGGTTTGGAAGCTCACCGGCGGCGGTAGCTTTTGCTTTCTGAGCCGGCAGAAATGGAGGGACATGTGACGTGGTAGAATAGTAGCCGTTGCTTTTCTGACGAAGCGAACAGTCCAGTTTATAGACTGTGTATATCTGTGTGTGTAAATATTTCTATACACTTTATAGTCGCTACACAGGAGCGTAACAGTGACGGACATTCATGATGCACCAGCACGGCTCTTTCATGCCTCCTTTGCTCGGTGATGTATTCTGCCAGTGTCGGTCGGCAGAGACCCACCCAGGGGTCGACCCGGGCGGCGGAGGCGTGCACGCCGAGGACCCCCCATCAGCTTCATCATCTAAAACGGTAACACGGCATCCGCTGGCCGGTGACTGGCCCTTGGACTCCGACCAGGCGCCTCATCCATGCGACATATGCGGAGGCCCCGAGCAGGAGCACAGACTCAAAGTGCTGTTCCAGGTCCTGGATGTGAACGGGGATGGAGGCATTTGTATTAACGACCTGACCATTGGACTCAAGAAATTAGGAGTGCATCGTACTGAACATGAACTAATGGTAAGTTATGTTTCAGCTCAGTTTCTGTTTTTCTCCTGTTTAATTGTTGATTTTCTGTCTTGGCAAAGTAAGAAAAGTAACAAAGACAATACAGCAGCACGGATAGTACCAGAACTGTAAGCATCAGTAGCAAGGGTGAGGTAAAGCAGATGAAATATTTGGGGAAATGTATATATTTATAATCAGGTATATAAGTAATCTAGCAAGCAATGATTTGGTTATTTATAGGTCAGAAGAACTGTAGGTGGCTTATTTAAACAAAGATTGGGAGATGAGTGAGAAGTGATGTTGTTACCTACATTTCAATGTGAAGAAACTACACAGTGACACATAACGTCAGAGAAACGTGTACTTAAACAGACTTCAGTACAGTTCTGCTCACATACAAAGTGTGTGACAGGACATCCTGGATGGCAGCCAGTGTCTGACATCACAGCCTCAAGGCCTTTTTATTTAAATGTTTCATTTAAACAAATGAAGCAGCTCCAGCACCTGAGACACAGACGAAACCAATGGGGCTTTATGAGCAATCGCCGAGCCATTGAAATGTAAAACACAGCTGATCTGACATGTTGTACTCAGTGTATCATACCAACACATTTTATCTGCTGTTGGACTGGGCTTAGGTTGAATGAATCTTCTATAAAGGAAGAGAAGCTGTCACCATGACTCTGTAAAGAACACATCTGTCAACATCACCAAATTAGGAAAAGTGGAGGAGACAGGGTAGTCATTGTAGTCATGTTTTGAACTTGGTTATAATAATAGCGACCTAGCAGAAAGGGAGCCACCACCACCACCACCCCCCTCCACCCCCCTCCACCTCATCTGGTCTGTTTGACATAGTGGCAAATGTCCAGGAATACAGAGGTCACAGGATTTGATCTCTAAGAACAATCCACTGGTTCCAGCTTCTGTATCTACACGACTTGAAGCTGGCAGTGGAATGAGGAAGAGATTTGTACTTACTCATAAGCACTTTTTGCGTTTCCATTTAACAGTAAATGATTGCCCGCAGTCAATTTAGTCCCAGTTACTGTTTGACTAAAGAGAGTGGGTGAGAGTCATTATCACAGTGGCTGAATGTGGTGCTGTTGTGTTGTTGTTGGTGCCAGATATCGTCAGGGTATCAGAGTTTGGAGTGAAGATGTGAAATATCTGAGAAAATGGAACAGTAACAGCCTCAAGCGGACAAATAACAGCTCTGTACAACAAGTATTTGAACACATAAACAGTTGAAGCTTTATGGTTGTCTACAGCAGCAGCACCAGACAACCACCTGCCAGCAAAGAAGCCTTTAAACAGCCTGGATGTATTGATCCACCCTGCCGTGTATGATATAATGTAAAGAGACTAGCACACATCAGTCAGGTACATTCTTATGTGTATCTCACATTTCACACCCAAGTCGTGCGATGTAATTTAAGTGGCTATAATCAATATTTTTTGGATAGCAATGTGGAAGCAGTTAATTTATTATAGCAGCTTTCACATTCAAAATAAATCAAATCAAATACAGTCATATCAAGTCAATATATATAAAAACAAAGACCCTAGAGTAATTGTACAAAGGGAACAAACATAAATCTTAAGTTAAAACATAAAATACCACAAACTATCTAAATGCCTGTCTGAACATTATTATACTATTATATTATCATTATATCAGTGGCATAAAATGATCTTCAAATGACAATAATATCGTTTATCACGATTATTTCTGAGGCAATATATGGTCCAATAAATAAGTAGTTATCATGACAGGACTACATGTAAAACTCTATGGGCCTGATTTACTAAGATCCCAAATAAAGGGTACTAAATTGCGTGCACAGTGCAACAGATTGCACGTTTAGTTTGCGTGCATTTTGCGGGGGGGTTTACTCAGAATAACTGCGTAAATGAAAACGGGTGCAACAGGGTGGAGACAGCAGTATTTAAATGAGTGTTTTGTGTCTTTATGGAGAGTTTGCCTCTGTCTCCTCCTCCCCACAGTAACAGAAGTCATCTGTGAGCAGTACACAGCCGGTTAATACCTGTCCTTCAAAGGTATTATTTATAGACGCAGTTACCGTCAGCTAAATTACCTTTGAGTTTGGTAAATCATTTTCTCCTCCCTGTATTTTGCACACTGGGGTTGAAACGTCTCATATTACATATTCATTATGGCAAACGTACTAAATGGACAGCGCGTACTATCTTACACAGTTGAAAGACACAAGCCTCAGTGCGCTGCGTTAGTAGATCAGCTTGCACATTTTTTGCGGGTGATGACGTTTTTCTTGATGAGATGGTGGCGTGTATTAACATCTCCATGGCTTTTTTTTTCAGTGTCTGAGCTGTCAGTGTGTAATGTTGCTTGTGTCTCGTAGTGAGGAACCTACAGAGAATAATCAGTGACTCTCTGCTCCTCTCAGCTTTATGGAGCTTTAGAGTGAGTTTCAGCTCATTGTTTAGCTGAGGAAGCGTGGTCATGTGTTGCTCTGTTTATGTCTCATACAGAGTTGATGTGTTGTGGCTTCAGAGGTGCGCTGATATCACCAGGCTGTTGTGTAACAAGCTGACGGTGGTACTCATAGGGTTAAACTATAAACCGGTCCAGGACATTGTGCTGCTGATACACATGTACAGTACACACACATGCTTCATACACGGGCATGCACACACAGCATGTACTTGACCTGAACTGACAGCAGGTCTTATGACTGGCTGTGTCTTTCTTTCCCAGCCTCAGTCCAGGGTCATGAACGCCCCTTCAAACCCTGTCAGGAATGTCACAGGTTTTAGTCAAATCCAAATACAGAAACTGACAGACTGCTTTCAAATCAGACTGCAGCCTGATACCAAACAGCTTTATCAGCTTTTAATGCTCAGTCACCATTTGTCCATTAATCCGTTAATATTTTAAGTTGGGAAACAATCAGTCTGAAGATGTCACTATGTCTCTTTTTCTATGAATTTTAAATGACAACAATATACTGTAACTATTTAAATCTGTACTATAAAAATTACTATTGATTTACTGGAACTAACTGCTATATTAATGAATTATCATTATGTTGTATCACTGGGTGACACCTAATCACATTACTTACTCCTGACAAAAAAATGCGCAAGATGCATAACATGAAAGTATTAAAAAAGTGATGTCACCACAAGTCAACACTTCACTTCTGTAAAACTAGAACATATCATCAATGAAAAATAGATCACATAGATGTAGAAAAATCCTGTGTATGAAAATGATACTTTAATCAGTTTTCAGCCTATGCTTGTATACATATACCCAGTTAGAGAGATGGAATGTTCATTATATTGTCCCATGATTCTTCTTTTCACTTTCCAGTGGCCACAAGCTTGAATGAAACTTTAAACAAAAACATGCACATGCCATTTCCTGCACATGAAATTTATTTTGCACGATTCATTTTTTAATATTATTTTAATTTAAACAGAAGTCAACATTTTATTTCTCTTAATATCTTTTCATCATAAGTTGCGTCACAGCTTGTAAAGTCAGTTCAGATACGAGCTACAAACGAATCATCGGTGACATTTCTGCAGACAATAGTTTACAATCCACACGATGAATTACCAGTAATGACGCTACAAAGAGCTGCACAGCTGCCTAATAACAGCTGTTCTGCTGTTGGAGAAGCTCGCCGATGCAACACAGTCTGTCAACTACACTTCTTCTTTCCTGTTTGTTTCGTACACAGGTGTAAATACTGGTGGAGCAGGCGGGAAACTGATATGAAAACAGCTGGTTTAAGACGTGTATTCATCCATGTAGGGCTGATTGTAGGAGTGGAAATGTGTGCCCAGTTTCACAATAACTGGGATGTATTAAACAGCTTTGTAAGTTTGAAATAAACACTCAAACCAGCTGGATGTACATGAATCACAGCTTGAGACACATTTTTAGTTTTGAGACACTAATTAGCTGTAATTAGCATCTTCTCCTGCCTGCAGAGAGTTTGCTGCAGAATGAAGATGCTGCTCCGTGTTGTTGGAGCACAAGTGTGATGATGAAGCCAAGCTGTGTGTCTCACTGCCTTGTGTGTTGTTAAGATGTGAGTGTGTCAGCAGAGACCAGCACAGACAGAAGTTTCCTGTCTCAAACTGCTCATGCAGGCTGCTGTTGTGGCCATAGTAACATGCACCACTGTGCTTATATGCTGTGTATTCTACTAGAAGAGGAAAAGGAAATGGGAAAGGAAGTACAGTTGGTATAATTTGACTAGTTCATATTCAATCTGATTTTTCTTCTAACAATTTGAATCAGGGTTCAGGGATTCATGTGTTGGTTAACTGACAGGAAATAAACCTTCAATCATATAGATTTTTCTGTAAGTCTCAGATTTGCTGCTGATCTGTGCAATACACAGTTATTCTAGTAACTGCTATTTTGGGGTTTTGTGGACTTGATGAGCTTTTCTCACCGTTTTGTAACATTTTATTATAGATCAAATGATGAATTAGCTGATAAATCCTGAATAAAGATAATTATTAGTTGCAGTCTTACTTCCAGCTCATTTAGGTGATGTGAACAACATCAATATCTTGAAACAGTGAAGGAAGACTGTCTGTTTGCAGCTGCCCAGTATTAATAACAGACTCTGTGACTGTTTGAAATCTGCTGTTTATTTTATGGAATTAATTTCTACCAGTTCTCCTGTTGTGGAAATAACAAGACGGATTAACCGTGTCTGACACTCTCATATACACAATTTACTTTACAACTGGCTTTAAGGTTTGAAAGCATGTTGATGTATTTTCAGTGAGTCACATAGCTGTGGGATGTGCTGTAGTTGACCACAGTGTTAACCATTACACCAGTGTGCCGTGTGGTCCTCAGCCACCGTGGAACCTCATGTGTTTGTAGCTTTAAATAATAATAATAATAATAATAAGTTTATTTGTATAGCACCTTTCATACAATAAATGCTTTACAAAAAAATCAATTACATACACCAAGTGCTTCACATTAAAAGGATGTAAAAGGAACATAAAACAATATTAAAAAAGAAACAAAAAACAACATAATATAAGATGGAAAATAAAAATAGTAATAATGGTAAAATAGTAAAAAAAAAAATAGTACATAGTTAAATTAGCTAATAACTAGAATATATAAGATCAAATAAAACATTTTAAAAGAAGAGCAGTAGTTCATCAGTGTGAAAATGACTGATAGAAAAGTTAATTAAAGGTTAAACTGAAGAACTAAGTTTTTTGTTTTCTTTTTAAAATATTTAGCGACCTGGCTTCCCTGATATCTAAAGGAAGTGTGTTCCATAGTTTGGGGTGTAAAAAGCTGCGTCCCTGATTTTCTTTCTGTTGTTGTGAACCTCCAATAAAGCAGCAGCAGGTGATCACACTGTTCTTTATCCTAGCTCATTAAGGGCTTTGCATGTAAGGAGGACCTTCAGGTCAATTGTTCATGTAATGCATTCTGCTTCTAAGACAAACACTTCAGTGTAGTGACACCTCCTCTTCCTATCAGTCAGTGTGTATGAGATCGACCTGCAGCCTGCTCAAAGTCTACAGCTGGGAATTACTGGTTGTTAGTGTACCAAAGAAAACATGTAGATGTTAATAATAACATCTTCTGCATCATCATAGCTAATATTGGTGGGTGTGAAACTGAAATAACAGAGTCAATAAACAGGCAACACTTTCTGTCACACATAGTGTCTGAACCAAAATATCTAATTGCGACTATTCAGACTGATAATACAATTGCGATATAGTTTTCCGATATTGGAGGGAATGATAATATTTGCATCATTATTTTCATTCTCATTGATAAACATGTTAAAATGATAATGGTGTGATTTGTGTGGGGATCGGTACCAAACAAAGATGTTCTCTTAAGTCTGTAGAACGTGATGTGTAGGCCTGAACATCTCTGCAGCATCACAATATTTAACTTAAAATGTATTTTGACACATTTCACCTTTTTAACAAATATTGCACCTCCTACAATTTGAAAATCGCTGTAGGCTTTTTTGCAATTTCAATAACATTTCAATTAATTGTTCAGCCCTGTACAGACTTACACACATTAAAGTTTTTACCCAAGGAAATGTAAATCTATATATGATTTTTCTGATAGACATTTCCTGGTTCAACTTTGACCCTCTGTACACAGGTTTATAGTTACACAAGACAGCAGTGAGCTATGTATGCAATAGATCTTACTCCTCTGCATCATAGAGATCCATTGTTGACCAAAAACTTTTTCATTAGCATGAACAGACACACTGTAGTTTACTTTGACTCAATCCCAAACACACAGTCCTAGAGCAACAGATGTGTATTAATCCACCACTGAAAATAGTCCCCACTAAATTCGGCTTCTTCCTCCTGTTTGTTAATTAAAGTAGAAGCACTCAGCTCTTAGTAAACTATATAACTATTAAAGCACACCGATAGTGGATTTTTGGGGCCGATACAGATATTAGGAAGAACATTGTATCATTATTAAGGCAAAATAACTCAATTAATGTCCATCGACATTATAATGAAAAGGCTATAGGCTTAATATTAGTTTGCATCCAGCGTGCTGCGTGGACTTCATTACATCTGCTGCACCGCTGCTACCACAATTATGAAATGCTAAGTTTATTGTCTGTGACTGTGACCCTCATAAAAGTAATATTTTACAAATCTGCATTATATAAACTAACCAAATTGGTTAAAGTAAGTCATTTGGCGACTTTTAAGTCATTAAACTAAGTCTTACTTTTACTACACCTGTGCTGCTGTGCATGTTTTATGAGAGTAAACTGTCTATATGTTTTTGCGCAAGGTGTTGGAGGTAACCGTGCTTGAGTACACTTGGGTTTGAGGTAATGTGAGTGCGGGCCAGCGGGGGACAGGGGAGAGGGGACATCCGTGCTTCAGCACGGTACGGAACAACTGGCCCTAGTGGTATTTTCATGGTATTTATTGAAATGAGGAAATTAAAAAAGATAAAGCAGCTTTAACCATCAATAAGTAAATGTGGGGAGAAACTTGGAAGCAGGGATTTCTTGCAGCTTTTACATTGGATGGGCTGTAATAGAGAATTCCTCTTTGTGTCAATCATTCACACTGGGATCGATGTATCCTGCCAGCAGTACAGTCATTAAATCAGCTGAAAGTAATGAGGATTTTATGCAGAGATTGTCCTACTTTGCTGCATCACACTGTCGTCCTACCAGCAGGAGGAACCCGCTACGTGTTGAGAATTAAAAATGCGAACGGAGCATCGGTGTGGTTCGGGAGGGAGGGAGGGAAAAGGGAGGGAGGGAGGGAGTCATCACTCAGCAGATTTTCTACAGAGAGGGGAGGCTCGACCGAGGGGGGGGAAACCCTGGGCTCCATCTTACCTCACCCTCCCTCTTCATTGACTGACAACTGAAGTCATAAATTAATTTTCACACTGCTGTCCCGCCCTCCATTGGCTGACGGGCTTCTAGCATTGCTCAGCAGTGGAACCTGCCAGTATGGGCTGCTGTGATTGGTCGGGCTCAGCTGCAGTGAGGATGCAGGTTTCTGGAGGCTCTCTTTGCTGCATTTCACTGGCTGCAGATGCTGAAGCCGACTAAGTGGAAAGTGCCGCTGCCATCATTTGAACACACTCAGCATGAGATATCTACAGTGGGACATCAGAGAACTAATCATGCCTCAGGAGTTACATGGTAAGAGTTAGAGAGTTCTTCTTTTTTTTTTCAATGGTGAATTTGGTGCCTGAAGACGTGAGACAACTGAGTGATTTTTAAGAAGAAAAAAGATGAAACGCTGAGTCGGAGTGCAGCGAGTCCCCTGTGTCCTCAGCTGACCTCTCTACACCTGCCCCTGCACTTCAACTCTCCTCTCCTCGGCCGACAGACGCATTTAAACGGCGTCTTTGTGTTCCCGAGCGGAGGGCAAGTCGGCACATTCGTCACACGCTCTACACACTAGATCCCAGCGCGAGGATGCTGGAGGACATGCTGAGTTTCATGCGCCAGAGACTTTTTGGCAGAACACAGTGTAAGCCCGCTGAAACCCAGTTGCCAGAGGAGAAAGAGACCGAAGCGCCCGGCATCCGCAGAGAACTGCAAAGTGGTCTCCAGGGAACTACCACACACTCCTCTGAGAGTACAGAAGTGAGTAAGGGTCATGTTACTCCTCCAGAGAAGACCACAGTGTTAATCATGGTGGCTCCACCTACAGATCATCAACAGGTAGGATCAGTTAGCTGTCTGGGTTCTCTTCTACCAGTTAGAGTAGTTTACCCCTGAGAAGTTATTAGGCCTGGTGACAAAATCCTGGTTTTAATCATTAAATGAAGAATTTAAAAAAAAAAGCTACCACAGATCCTATAGAGCCCCTTATGAAGTCAGTACTACAAGCTGACTGGAGATATGAAAATATGACTACATAATGTGTTATTATATAAGTAATAAGACATTTATTCAACACACATTAAAAATAACTATAGCAGAGGTTTACAAAGAAATGCTGTTTTTCAGCAACTGTTTTACTTTTTTTTTTTAATACTTGTATTCAAGTCCTGATTGGCTGCTGAAACTTACAACAAGCCTTTAAGCCTTTATAGGCCACTCATTGAAATACTTTAAAATTAAAAATGTCAACCCTAGAGTTATTGAGGGATTTTGTGTCTTTTTGTCCACCACAGTGCCGCTCTCTCACTCTCGCTCGCCCACTCGCTCCTCTAGCTTGCCGTTAGCCCGGAGACTCTGCAGCTAAAACACAAGCGGTGCCTCAAGTCAAGATTAACTTTTTAACACCGCTGCTAACAAAAGTCGCAGTAGATTTCCAAACATTTTATCTACGTCTCCAACCGAACCGCAACATCTTTAAAAAATCCTCCCCTCCCCTATCAAAAAAAACATCTTAACTCAAGCTCAACTTCTTAGCTTTTAGCAAATCTTTCAACCACTTTCAACCACTTGGATAGTTTCCATAAGGAGAGCTAAAAAAGTCAAGTAACCTTTCCACCATGGTTGAGTAACAGCAACAAGTAACAGGTTATAAGACCTGATAAAAACTACTAAATCTGTCCCTCTAGTGTCAGGCTCTACAGATGACTGTTAGTCCAAAGCTTTTGTTGTTGAGTAAGACATCTTGCCAACTATGTGATGGATTAGATGTATGTGTAAATACAGAGAATTCATCTTTTCTTTTTTTTTTGGCCATTGAGATTTGATCTATTAACAGATTCTTCCAGTCTGGGATCTTCAGTTGATTTCTTGTTTTCCAGTTTAGGAAGATTTTACAGAGGATTAATCTTAATGAGTTTGTGCCCTGACTCTTTATCCAGCACCACTATCAGGTCAGAGATTTCACTTTTCTTCAACATCTGCTGGATGGAGTGACACAAAACAGTAATGCCACCAGTGGATCAAAATTTGGCCAATGCTTTGTTTCAAAACCAAATACCTGTTCAATTAATGACATCGTCAATGTTGTGCCTAAGGCCAAGTTGAGACTCAAATCAGCCCCCTTACACAACACACCACATTGGGCGTGTTGTGTAAGGTACCAGGGAGATAATGAAATAATATCCAGGAAGTCCCGTTGGACTTACCAGACACCAAAACACAACATGATTGTGATGTAAACAGAAGAAATGCAGCCTCACGTTGCAAAGGTACACAGAGTCCACCATCTTTCATGTGATTGGTCATCGTAGCACCTTGTCGTGTTGCGTTGTAGTAAAAGTTGAGCCAGGTGCAACTTTTTTATGGCCAGAGGACCCTTTACCCCCCCCCCCCCCCCCCCCTCAAATGAATGAGCTCAGGCCTAGGCGCTGCCTCACAGAGCTGCGAGCATGAATGTAGACTCTCAGTCTTGTTAACTGTCATTTATCCAGTGTTGGTTCACTCAAGCTTTTTTCTGGGAACACACTGCTCCTCATTCTCACATTTACACAAACAACCACACTGATCTTTTTGCAGCTCCTCGCAGCTTTTTTAAGGGATGTGTTCTTTGCTTTGAGGGTGCTTTGGTTGTCAAGGTGGCCTTGAGCAAAGCTTACACTGCAGAAGCACTGCAGCCACTCTGGGGATTAACTTGGACTGCTGTCTTTGTCTTCTATTCAGTCAATAAACTTGGCATGCACCTTTTTTTTCCTTTTTTTTTTAATCTTCACTGCATTCTTTCCAAAAGTACCAAACTTTCCTTCTCAAGATTTGCTATACAGGCTTTTTTTCATCACTTCGTAAGACCAGAAACAGAAAATGAGCCTTTTTTTGGATTCTTAATACACCATTGAAAACTGTTCTGAAATGGACTTTTAAAGACTTTTAAAGGTAAAGGTCACTGCAGCAAACACTGGTTAGAGATGTTAGCTTTCCTCTCTGGTCTTTACCTAAATGATGATATAGTTTAATGGGATAGTGTGACGTTTCAACATCACGACGTCTCTTGCTCTTCTTTACGCTCCCTGTCACTCACTGTGTCTGAAGAAGCTTGAAACATCACATTAAACTACACCTGCATTGGGAGCTACTTCTGCCTTTACAGATTTAGTTCTTTGGTCCAGCATCTGTTTTTTTTTATTCCAGATGTGCGCGTCTACCACACAACTTTGTCACTTTACCTCAATGACCACTTATGATTGATGCGGTTGAACATTTGCCTGTTCCCCAGCTGTTTGTCAGCTGGTGTTTGAAATGAGCTGCCACCGTGGCTCCAAAATATGTTCCTCCTCCATAACAATCACATGAAAGTTGGCTCGGATAAAGTCAAATTCTCATGACAGCTGCACACAGTGTTTCCCACAGGATTTTGAGAGAATATGGTGGTGAGGTCTCAGTCAGACCCTCTAGGGGGGCATGCTCCCCTGGAAGAAAATGTTCTACATTTTTAAGTCAAATCCATCATTCTGGTGCACTCTGAGAGCAACATTAAGAGGTTATATCTAGAAATGTTTTGTGTGCTGTAGTAATTTAAATACTGGTTGAACTACTGGTATGACTGGTAATGACACCCACAAAGAACAGGAAAGACATTTTACCAGTTCATTTAATGTCCCAACCAAACAATCAAAAAAGACCAATGCCCATATTTCCACTGAAACAAAGAAAGCAGAAGTGATTATCTAAGTTTAACTAGTTAATTACTTATGAACATATAAATACTGTTTCAGTAAATATCTTTTTCTACATTGTGTTTCTTTAAATAACTAAACTAACTGTCTTTGCTGATCAATAAAAGACTTCCAGATGTCTTAGAAGTGGATCAGGATCAGAGTTGATTTATTGTACAGATGGAAATAAAGAAGATCTCTCATTAAGACTTTTTTAAACTGAACCAACTAAACCAGCATAAAGCTGCTGCTGTGCTTTTAAACAGCACTCTGGTGTTTCACATTCAGAGGTTTGAGGTCTCGTCCTATATCTCTTTTGAAAATACGAGCTTACATTGTTAACCAAGATAAACACTTACAACTGCTATCTGCACATCTGTTAGCACATGATAGATAAACTAATGAAATGACTGAGTCGGCAATTTACTATAAGGAAAACAGGCCTCGCTTTTTCAACTACTTCTCTACCTTTTTAAAGGTCTTTTTTCTCTAAATGTATTAAGCCATGTTTATGTCCTTTAATACTTGATCTCAGTTTTTATTCCCTCATCATTTGTATTCCTCTTCTTTATGTCATCACTTGTTCTGTCTTCTTATCAGCTTATCAATCAACTGTGAAGCACTTCATTAACCTGTATGAAAGCTGCTATATAAATAAAGTTTAATTGATGGATTCCTACAGTTACTGATAGAGTCACTTTTAGTGCAGCTGTTTTCTCTGTGAGATTGGTTATTGAACAGCTGTTGATCTTTAATCTTTGTAAAAGGATCCAATGACTGGCAGGCTGGCGTCTTGGTGGGCGGGTGGTGAGCTCAGCTGTATGCTGTATATGTGCAGTAATGATGATGCTCTTCACTATTCCAGCCCGCTCTCTATACAGTCTGCTCAGTACTTTCTGTAGGAGCGGAGAGAAAAGCTGATGCGTCTGTGTCTCTGTGTGCCAGTGTCCAGCGTGGGCCACAATGAATTTGAATACTTTGAAACAAACGGATTACCATCGGAAATCAAATCAGTGTTAAAGCTGAGCTTATTTCTCCCTTCACATGAACTGACGAAATATCGCATGTGGAAAAAGGTACGGATGAAAACACGCTTCGCTCTCGTTAACTTTAAGATGTCGCTTTTATTTTTGGACTGTATAGAAGATATTTCTTTATTAATAGCTTTTGTCACATGATTTTTCTGACTAGAATGCAAATACCTGAAAGTGCCATGTTTAATGTGCCATCACGTATTTGCATCACAACTTCTGCTCATTGTTGTCGAGGATATAGTGCTTTGCCATCATCAACACATCTATGCAAATGAGTTGAATAACATCCTCTGAACCACGTGTTAAGTTAGACTGAATGACCCTTTAAACCTGCACTGTAAAGTCAGTCTGTGGAAGTCCTGTAACCTGCCCAGTGGTCTGTTTAAAAAAAATAAAAATAAAAAAATAATGACCGCACATTGCATGATTTCAGAGTTGCTGGAAAGTGATTAAATACATTTAATACTGTATTTAAGTAGAGTTTTGAGGTAATTTTCTCATTATGAGAACTAATATTTTAATATTTTTCTGCTAATACTTTTACTCAAGTAACATTTTGAATGCAGGACTTTGACTTTTTTTTATTTTTAGATTTTAAAAAAAAATGGTTGAGTGGAAAACACGGTCAGTCCCTCAAATATTGGCGCTTGGCTCCATCAAGTGAGTCCAGTGGTGCACATGGTTGATTCATTTTTTGCCCCTTCACTAGCAGAGCAGATCATTTGGTGAAGTGACACTCTGCACACACCCAGCTGCTCTTACCTTCAGGCAGCACATTTCCTGCTGTATCCGTGTACGTTTATGTTCCAGGTAACTGTGTAACTGTGATTCCTAGTAGAAATCCTTCCAGTCGGCTTGGCAGGCTCTATCGGCCGAACGCTCCCCGTGTTGTCTAAGATGACTAATAGCCTGATGTGTGTGGAGGAGGTAAAGTGGTCCAAACTGTAGACTGAGTCAACACTGCACAGATGGCAGGAGATGCTCTGACCTCTACTGCTGTTTGTTACTTTTTTAATAACCATGGAGAATTAGTTCAAGTCCATCTTACTGTTTATAACCCTGAATGCATCATGCTGACTGAAACATCACTTACATACAAAAATAGGCCAACATCTGTATGAGCAGGCTTTATCTCTGTCTGAAACTGTCCTCTAAAGGTGTCTCCTGTCTCTGCTCTCCTTACAGAAAATAGTCAAAGCAGGGGACAAAGACCTGGACGGACAACTAGACTTCGAGGAGTTCGTACACTACCTCAGAGACCACGAGAAAAAACTGCGGCTGGTCTTCAAGAGTCTGGACAAGAAGAACGATGGTGAGGAATCTTCTAAACCAGGATCACTACGTTACACTAATTAAAGGGATAGTCCTACAATTATAGAGAGAATAAAGTGGAATGTTGAACTCTGGAGCAGCAAAGTCAGATGTATATTATCAGGCACAGAAGACAGTTATTATACAAACTGTTCTCACAGACTGAGTAAAACTCTCTGTGACTACTTAACGCAAACATCTACTTAAATGCTACCAGGAGTCAAACTTTAATGAACAAGTGACTAATTCATTTTCGTGGTGCAGGCCGGATCGACTCACAAGAAATCATGCAGTCTTTGCGTGACCTGGGAGTTAACATCTCAGAGGAGCAGGCCCGACAAGATTCTCAAAAGGTGAGAGTGATGCTGAGGTCCACGGCCTCTGATACTGGACACGCTCATCTGTTCACTCTCTGTTTGTGAGTGTGTGATGTCTCCCTTGTTTTCATTTTATAATGTTATAATCTCATTCTTTATGCATTAACTGAATCTAATGAGGCTATTGTAGGTATGCAATACTGGATACCCCCCCTAACAATATACAGGCAACAGTTAGAGCAGTTTTTGTCAAATCAGCACTTTTCTCTTTCTACATCAGCATCAGCAGGTTAAATATGCACAGAGAGCTTGTTTGCTTTATAAGAGAAGTCTGTTAATGTGTCACTTCATTAAGAACATAACAGCAACACTGTCAATGAGACTACTTGAACCTTTACATACTGTTCATATTCTGACTCATTACACTAATTCACATTCATACATTCCCAAATGTTTGATTCATTTTATAGAGAAAAAAAAGACCTTCACAATCACTATTTTATGGTCCAGGAGAAGGTTTTATAGAATATGATTTTCATGTTTGTATACTGTGGGTCACATAAGGAAAAAGTGTATATGGTGTTTTTACAGCTCTTAAATGTAAAAATAGGTCAAATTTGAGCCTGAACAGTATCTAAGGGTTAAAGTTAATTAAAGCCAAATCACAACAAAAGTCATCCCAAGGCACTTTACACATACATAGAGCGGGTCAAGATTGTACTCTTTAATTCATTTAAAGAGACCCAACATTCCCACATGAACAGAGGAAAGGAAAAACTTTCTAGTGGACTCTGGAGTGGGCGACCATCTGCCTCGACCGGTTGGGTGAGAGAGAGAGAGAGAGAGAGAGAGAGAGAGAGAGAGAGAGAGAGAGAGAGAGAGAGGAGAGAGAGAGAGAGAGAGAAGAGAGAGAGAGAGAGAGAGAGAGAGAGAGAGAGAGAGAGAGAGAGAGAGAGAGAGAGAGAGAGGAGAGAGAGAGAGAGAGAGGAGAGAGAGAGAGAGAGAGAGAGAGAGAGAGAGAGAGAGAGAGAGAGAGAGAGAGAGAGAGAGAGAGAGAGAGAGAGAGAGAGAGAGAGAGGTACACTTAGACAGCTCTGTGTTAGGTTAACAAGAAATGTGCATAGAGCCAGATATCACATCAGTGTTGTGTTTCCTTTCATAACAGAGCTATCATGTCTGAATAACACTTACATAACAATGACTAGAAACCTTGACTTTAACAGCTCAGTGAGACATATTCCATGTCTGAAAGCAGCCTGAACTGTTTATGTAGCTGACAGACTGTGTTCAGTGTCTGTAGTTCAGTCATTAAAGAAACACATAGCTCTTTGGAAGCTTAACATCTCCCAGCCTCTCTCCAAGTAGGATGTTAAAGTCTCAACAGCTTCTTCTTGTAGCTGTTTTGAATGTTTTTATCTTGTATGATCACAGTCCACAAGGGTGCTTCGCTGCTGATCCTCCATCCTCAGCTCAACGTGTGCTTCCAGTGGAGGATTTTGTGACTTGTGCTCTGTGTGATCCTTGTGTCGTTCCTCTAACCTCCTGTCCTGTGTGTCTGTCTGTCTGTCCTGTTCTTCTCTCTGGCTGGTCTCAGAGTAAGGAGGGGTCATATCTGGGCCCCTATCTTGTAGTAAGTAGTAGCTTCTATAGTCTGCTTTCTCAGCCAGTGCCACACTAATCACCACTGTCTAATTCAGTCACCAGCTGCTACTATCAGAGGGAATGAAATCTCAAAAGAACAAATGTCAGCATTATTGTGCATGTGAGCAGAAACCTTTTACTGCTACTGTTTAAAAGCTGTCACATATCTAACAGTCTGTATCCTGCTGTGTTATTTTACCCTCAGTATGGATAAAAATGGAACAATGATGATTGACTGGAACGAGTGGAGGGATTATCACCTCCTGCATCCAGCAGACAACATTCCTGAGATCATCCTCTACTGGAAACACTCCACGGTACTCTAACTCTTCATAACACATTAAGAGAGAACTCACTGAAAAGCTTTTTTTTACTAGGTTCAGTTTCAGCTCTGCCAAAAGATGATTTCAATAACCTGACAGATGCCAACATCCAGTCAGCTCATGTGATGATGGAACCATTAACAAACTAGTCTCTACAAGCTCATTAAATAGCTGTTTTAATGTCATGCTACAGGTGATTATATTACTGGTTAATATTGAAATAGTGCTGATATTAAGGCTAAAACTGAATCATTTAATAACTCCATCAGGGATGAGGGTCACATGATTTTCCAGCAGCTGCTGCTGTAGTTTACCAGCTCCTAAAATGAGTTTAATTACCCTGTCTGATTATTGGGCTTTACTGTTAGTATCATCATCATGAATTTATAATAATAATAATGATTATTGTTTATTAATAATGATAATAAACAATATTTATGTTATTCCCTGAATCTCTGTCAGGGAGAAACAAAACAAAAACATTTTTAAAAAAAGCAAGTAGAGATTATCAATAAATCAAAGTAAAGCAAAGATTATTCATTTTCAGGAAAAAAGGTAATAAATGTAATAAAAACATGACTCTTGTGGATGTAATACTGGAATATACCTCCAAATATAAATATTTAGGATTTACTCTTGATAAATGTATGACTTTGGAAGTTGGAACTAAAGTGGGAGAGCATTATGATGAATGTGTGTGTGCATACTAAACTATGCTTCAGGATACGGTTCTTAAGGAATCTAAAACAGCAGATTCCATACAGAACAGAGCTGCACTTTGTTTTTTAAGGCCTTCATTAGTTTGCTCCTACTTTGGCTGTTCAGGGTGAGATGGGTTGACTTCCTGGTTCAATAAGGCCTAAATGTGAAATGATCACATTATGAAATCATTTGCTTGATGAATTTGTTAAAGATTTTTTCTGGCATAGACACCTTTATTTGACAGTAGACAGGAAATTACGGGAGAGAGGGGGGGGGGGGGTGACATGCAGAAAGGTCCGCCGGCCGGGACTCGAACGGGGGTCCGCTGCGTATATGGCATGAGCTCTCAACCACTCGACCACCTGCGCGCAGAAATGTTATTTTTGAAGAAGTTGGGTTACAATATATGTGTAGTAATAATTGATCATGTTGTTTAACCACAATTAGACCAAAGCTATTTGCTGTATTTGAGGTAAAATGGTTAAATGATATTTTGTTAAAGCCCAAATTACCAACATATATTCACATCAAGCACAGTTATGGCCCTGAATCCTATGTTACAGCAAACTTAACAAGAAGTCAAAGCTTCTTAGTAGCACAGCTGAGAACCTTGAAGTTGGCAGATTTAAAAATATTCAAGAGGCTGCCCAGTTATGTGACCTGTGTGAGATTGGAGGGGAAAATAAATCACATCTTCTTCTATTATTGTCCTTTTTATTATGAGATAATAACACTGATATTTAATAAAATGTCTGCTCCAACATTTAAAAGATTCAGAATACCCAAATAAAATAAAAGATAATAAAAGATGAATCAAATATAATAAATGAATAATAAAATAATGTTAATTACTGAAGCTTCATGGTGGCTCTGACTGTAAACTCAGGATTATAGCATCACCACACTGTAACACTCTGTGACCTCTACAGATCTTTGATGTTGGGGAGAGCCTGATGGTACCCGATGAGTTCACAGCAGAGGAGAAGAAAACAGGCATGTGGTGGCGACACCTAGTGGCCGGAGGAGGAGCCGGCGCTGTGTCTCGAACCTGCACTGCACCACTGGACCGGCTCAAAGTAATCATGCAGGTAAAAACACAGCTGACTGTCACAGAGGGACACAATCAGTTTTCTCTTTTTCATCCCTTCTTAAAACGTTCTTTTATCAGAGAGCCTTTTATCATTTTAAATGAGTTGTAATTTTCCTTTAATTGCTTTTATTTCCTTTAAAAATTATTTGCCATTCTTGTCTTTTTCCTACACACTGAACTGGTTTTTATTCATCAAATTGTTTTTATCTGTTCTCTTTCACGATTAACCGCTTTTAACTTCAAAATTTGAACTTTTAACCGCGATTACGATTAATGAAGTGTTATCTCCACCATTGATGAACAATTATGTATTTTCAGTTTGTTTTGTATTTTACACATGAGTATCTTTAGGGAGGTAAAATAATGATGTTTTAAGGTGTGACGCTGTGGTTAATGTCTAGTTTACTTGATTAGAACTATGTAAAGATCATGGTTTGGGTTCAAATGAGTTTTCAAATTCCTTAAAAATATGTAACCTTTACTGTCATGGCAACAGTGAACACCACGATTAATTGACATGAGCAAGATTAAGTCGATTAGAGTTTCTAAATGTCGGTTTCTGTTATTTTTCAATTAATTGCCCAGCCCTAATAACAACACATTTGTCCTGGTCCCTTCCTGCACAGGTTCACGCCTCCAAGAGTAACAGCATGCGCATGGCCGGCGGCTTTAGTCAGATGATCAGGGAGGGCGGTGTGAGGTCACTGTGGCGAGGCAACGGCATCAATGTCATCAAAATCGGCCCCGAGTCTGCTATCAAGTTCATGGCCTATGAACAGGTATGCTGCCTTCTTTTTTTATTATATAACTTTATTGGTGAAATAATATGGCAAACAAGGATTGACGTAAAGACGTGGTGACCTAATGGACATTAAAGCGATGGTTCTGTGTAATTTGGACCTAGCGTCATATGCACCATGAGGTTAATCTAATCACCGCATATGACGCCGAACCATCGCTTTAAAAAGAAACAGACAGACAGCAGACATAATATCATTAAATAAAGCTTATCACAGACATCACTAAGTCACAAGTCAAAAAGTGCTTTACATAGACAAGATAAAACATTAATACACACAATACACACACAAGAAATATATTACTACACACACGCATTCATTAATATATAAAAATTAGATTACATAGACTTTATTTGTCATTCAGATTATTCACTATATTTAATATTTCTGAATATTAACAATAATAAAACAGGGGAAATAAGATAACACTGTGTAATACAGATACAACAAAATATTGCACATTTGAAAAAAAAAATAAGACAGTAAAAATAGGACAGTGTGATGGTAGAGAGTTAGGGTGTTACAAGTTGGGTGGGGTATGATATATGTTGTGTGTGTGTGTGTGTGTGTGTGTGTGTGTGTGTGTGTGTGTGTGTGTGTGTGTGTGTATGGTAGGATGTTTTAACAAGTCTGCTATATTCTAATAATAATAATAATAATAGAGATAATAATGATAACAATGAGTATAGTAATGGCGACTATATGTTGAGCAACAATGTTATAATGATAATAAAATACATATATTTTTAGACAGTATCATAAGAATTATATTGTAAATTAGTATCATTAATATCATTAGAGTACTATTATGTTTATGTACCAAAGGTGGGGATCAATTGTACATAATGCTACAATTGTTTTACTTTTGTTTTTTAATACTATTTTTTTTATTGCTTGTGTATTATTTATTGTTCTTTATTCTTTTATTGATGCTCTTTCTATTATTTACTATCCATTTGCTGCTGTAATACTGTAAATTTCCCTACTGTAGGACTAATAAAGGAATATCTTATCTTAAAAAAAACTGCTTAATAAAATAGGATCAATCTCTTTTGTCAGATTAAACGATTAATTGGAAGCAACCAGGAGACGCTGGGCATCACGGAGAGACTGGTGGCAGGCTCTCTGGCTGGAGCCATCGCTCAGAGCAGCATCTACCCCATGGAGGTGAGAGAGTCAATAACACAGAAATGAAGCAATCATTTAAGCATCACCTCTAATAAAAAAAAATAGGTGGTCATAAGTTTATATGGATTGTATAAATGCTATATGGCAACTCTTGATTGATTGTGTTTGTATGCAGAAATATCCACATGGATGATGTTTGCTTTGTGACTGACTGCCCATTTTAACTTTTAGCCTTGAACCCATCATGTGAAACTGTACTGTGACCTCTTATCTGGAGGAAAACAGACCTTCACACGCAGACTCACAGACCTTCAGTTATGCACAAAGTGTGAGCAAGTCATTTAAATGAGGTTCATACACCCAACTTCTTTTCATATGGGAGATAATGCACGGCACATGTATGTTTAGTATATGAAAGATGTTCTGCGACTAGAAGCGGAGTTTTACCGTCGCATGTACGAAAGCATGACGTCACTTCCTGTTCCGTCACAGGTCCTGAAGACAAGGTTAGCCCTGAGGAGGACGGGCCAGTTCTCGGGCATCTTGCATTGCGCCAAACACATCTTCCAGAAGGAGGGCGTGGCTGCTTTCTATAAAGGCTACGTCCCCAACATGCTGGGCATCATCCCCTATGCTGGCATCGACCTGGCTGTATATGAGGTGTGTGCTTGCTGTCGTGTGTGGGAGGGCTTCTTTTTTTTTTTTTCTCTAGTTGAATCTGACTCGTTCTCCTCCTCTCTTCAGACTCTGAAGAATGCCTGGCTGCAGCGTTACGCCACAGACAGCGCTAATCCAGGAGTGTTTGTGCTCCTGGCTTGTGGGACCACGTCCAGCACGTGTGGACAGCTGGCCAGCTACCCTCTGGCTCTGGTCAGGACTAGAATGCAGGGGCAAGGTAACACTACTGAGTCTAGTCTAAACAGCTGACATCCAACATAATAATGTCACATTATTTAATATTTCATTTCCTCATGTTATTTTAGTTCCAACTTTAGTTTGATTGATTATCCTGCAAGTGTATTACTATGATGGTCTGACTATAATTCTTTAGCACTCTGTCATACAAACTAAAGCCAATTATATCCAAGTAGTGAAGCCACATTATCACCACATCTCTTTACTAATACAAACACACTACTTTAACTCTCTCAAGTAGCTCAGTAGGACAAAATAATGAGCATTGTACAAAAGGATAGAAATTCAACATTTTTTAAAAAACAGTGCAGTGTGAGATATTAAACCTAATATTGTGATTTTAATAACAAGCAGATGCAAACAGAAAAGTCCTCAGCTGTGATTTAAAAGGACTGAGAGCCTTCTGGGAATGTGTTAAAAGCAGGTTTAGCTTGTTGTATAATTCTTCCTGTCTATATAGATCTCTTCCTGAGGTGTTTCCAGTGTAGGTGATCATTGCTCGCTCTGTAAAGCTTATATGAGGCTTCAGCTGTCAGGATTAGACAAATGAAGCAAGTACTGTTACTGTAAAGTTACTGTTTTTAAGTACAAATGTCCCTCTTTGAGTCATCATCACTTCACTGGGTCTCAATAAAAAAACACAAAGAAAGAATTTCATACCAAACAGACTTAGTTACTTCTACAGATATCTACTTGATTTGACGGCTGAAGCTTCATATTAGCTTCAGATCAACTGTGGACTGTGGATTTAATCCTCCATCACTTCCATTGTAAGTACATTATGAAGAGATCTTCTAATGGTCAGTATGAACAGGAGGAATGATTACAGCAAGACAAAACTATTTCATTGTTAGTGTGGACACCTGACTGTTGCTTTAAGAAAGACTTGAAAAATTGTGACCTTGTCCTTTAAGTCGCTCTTTAACAGTGTGTGATGCTCAAGTTCATGTGTTTAGCTCACAGTCTAAATTCCTGGCACTCAATTCAATTCAGTTCAGTTCAATTCAATTCAATTCAATGCAGTTCACTTCAATTCAATTCAATTCAATTCAATCAATCAATCTTTATTTATAAAGCACCAAATCACAACAAAAGTCATCTCAAGGCACTTTACACACAGAGCAGGTGTAGACCGTACTCTTTACACTTCGTGCCTGTGGGGTTTATAGGCACGAAAGTTATGAGAACAGTGTTGCCAAAGCATTAACAATGCAATACAATTCTAATACAAAATGAGCATTAAAGTAAAAATAAGAGATATCAGTCAGTAGCTGTATGGTTAACAGCTTCTAGAAAGCTGAAACATGTTGAAGAACTGAAGCTGGTGTTAAGTGTTCGTCTTTGTTTTCTTCAACAGCGACCCTGGAAGGAGGCCCTCAGATGACCATGTCAGGTCTGTTCAGACACATCATCAGGACCGAAGGGGCCACGGGACTCTACCGAGGCCTGGCCCCCAACTTCATGAAGGTCATTCCATCCGTCAGCATCAGCTACGTCGTCTACGAGCACCTCAAGATCACGCTGGGCGTCCAGTCGAGGTGAAGGAGGGAGGAGGAGGGAGCGGACAGAGGAGACCAAGAGGCCAAAGGTTATTATTTCTTTTGTTTTTCTTTTGCTTTACTTTTGGGCTGAAGATTGACAAACAGCTGAAATGAAAGACTTGATCATACTCCAGGGTTTAAAGGAGGAACAGGAGAAGTGAGACGGAAGAGGAACGAGCAGCAATGAAGACTTTCTGGATGGACCAAAAACTTGATTGAAGCAATTTTTTCTGTTAGTTTGCTCCTCTAAATATCCAGCACTGCTTCAACACCTGTTCACTTTATCTTTAAAAGTTTACATTGAAGTCACTAATGTATTTTACTGGTGTTTTTCCAGTAATATGTACATGCTTGATTTTGGGGGCACTGAACTGTGCTGCTGGTGGGGGATCATCTCAGTCTGGAAGGGCTTTGCTCAGACAAATCACAAAGCATTAAGCTCCATATAACACTTTAAAGTATGTAGCCCCCCCCACTGGGCATGTATTATGTTCCATTATGTTGACGTAGATGACTGAGGGTAAAAAAATAACCCTTTTAAATAATACAACTAGTAGAAATAGATTCAGCTGCAGCTAGATTCATTTAGGTCAACAAGAATATATATAACACTTCACTTTCACTTTTATTTCTTTCATTTATATTTTTCAAAATAGCTTAGCAGTCATATTTCCATTCATTCTCTCCAGAGGATGAAGCTTTCCATTATGAACACTGCAGCGCCCCCCTCAGGCCCACATCTGAACTCTCCATAGACATTTTTATGAACAAGTTGCCAGGGGAAGGAATCCTTTATTTTGAAACGTTATCAAGGGGATCTAGTTACAGCCAACTGTCATTATGTCTGTTCTGAGCTGCACTTTTTGCACTGGAGGAGTGAGATGAACGCGGCTGAAGAGCAGGAGAAACTGTATTCATTCATGTTTTGGTTGCGCTAATCCATAAGTGCTTTTAATTTGAAATTGCAACAACTGCAGTTTATGTGATGTCAGTGAGCAGAGCAGTGACTTCCTGTCTTCCTGTTGACTCAGTTGTCAACATTTTGACATTTGAAGTGTGACTATGTAAGCACAGCAGCCACTGTAGCCACTAGTGACAGTTACAGGATAATGATATCATATTGAATGTTATTGTGCAGAATAAGAGGTCATAAAGCATTTCCCTGTGACTGAACTTACTTGCATACCTTTGAAGCAGCTCACCACAGTGAGGGAAGCAGAAACAGTGTTTGATGCTAGAGATCAGTAGAGCAGATTCCTCATTTGGGATGTTGTCATGTGGTTGCTGTGACACTGGAAAACTTTGCACTCCGTTCCTAACAAGTCAAAGCTTGAACTCTTGCCATGATTGTAGACATTTCCAATCAGGCAAAATACCATTTACATTAACACAAAGTACTCTGTAACAGCATGAACTGCTGCACCTCTGTTTAAGAGCAACATTCTGGTCTGATTGGTCCTGATTTGACACAACACTAGTGATGAAACGTTAGCTTGTGTTGGGCTTCAGCTGTATTATGCTTCACATAGAATAGAACGTACTATAACGTGATTATGGGACTAATGGAATAAAAAAAAATAGTAATGATCCCTCAAATGTAATGAAGGTATGATATTTTAAATTACATCAGTGCAATAAAACAGTAAACTTGTCTGATAATTAATAATAATGATGACACTAATAGTAATTAGACTTAGTTATGAATTTAAAAAAAAAAAAAACATACAGAACAAACAAAAAACACCAACATATACATAAAATGCTGCTTGCGTAACTTTAAAAAACATATCGGACAACATATTCACCAATACCGATATATCTGGTCAATATCAGCTGATCTTATTGGCTGAGCGATATATCAGTCGGGCTCTAAAAAATACCACTTAAATATCTCAGAGCAGAAAAGAATAGAATTCAATCAGTTGTTTGCTTTCAGCTCTACATATTATTATGAGGATTACATTATATCACACAGCTCCTCTGGTTTTACTCTAATAATAATAATAATAATAATAATGCCATTTATTCAGTTATTACAGGTCAATGTTGTAAAGTTTAAGGCTGAGTACAGGAGCTGGTGGGGACTTCATTCTCTCCACTTCACCAGCCTGCATGATGCAAATAAACCCTCCTTTATGAGTCAAATATCAGCACATCCGAGCAGAGGTAACACTCAACACGACTGCACCTTGTGTCAAATGATTCCCATGAGTGCCTTTGGGTGCCGAGCCTCTCTATAAAGCACCTAAACACTATATAAGAGGTGGAGTCTGTGGGACATTGTTCGCACTTTAAGGTACTCTGCTTTACTTCCGGTGTGTTGTTTTCTTTTATTTATGATTGTATTTATGTATTTATTTTTACAAAAAAAAAAAAAAATGGATTGATGACTGATTTTGATCTGTTGGTCGTGCTGAATGATTTTTATATTCAGGTGGCTGTTTGATTTTTTTTTTTTTTTTTTGATGAATCTGTGGCTCGTGGTTTTGTTTTTGGAGTGATTGACACGACTTTTTTGATGTGGTTTAAATAATTCAAGATTCCTCTTGAGAGCTCCAAACCCTGCATTTCATCTGCCTGACACAATCTGAACCGGATCTCCTGGGACTCAATATGTTGCTGTCATAAAAAGGAAGGATGTATTTTTCTCCCCATCGTGCTGTATAATCAGCTGCTTTCGGTCAGCTGCCTCACTCGCTTCTGAAACCGCGCTGTGTCTTTGTAACCGGTGGACAAGAAAAGATACATTTGCTCAATACTGATATCATGTATGCATAAAGCAGTGGCACAGAATGATGTCACTCTGTGGCTGCGAGTACATTTTTTTTTTTCTTTTTCATATTTTGTACAGTTAAAGTAGCGTTCTGATGTCTTCAAGTGAACCCTGAGTTGGAACTTTTCAATGTACAGGAAACTACCAGACTAAACAAACTGAAGGCTACAATGTATATTGGTAAATGGTGGCATAGTTTACTAAATGTATTCAATATATATTTCTAATTTATTTTACTATGCTTACCTGTTAGTGACCGAGCTGCAAGAATGAGTATTTGAGAACTTGTACAGTAGTCGTCTGTGTGTGTATATGCATCCAATGAAAGAATGTTATGCTGAAAACAAATATTTATGCTTGTTTGAGATCAGCTGTTAAATAAATGAGTTCAGCATTGAACCTGTGCACTGTTTTGATTTGGGTTCATTTGACATGAAACTCCCACTGAAATCAAAAGAAAGGCAATTTGTTCTTAATAAAAAGTGTATATCCAGCATTACATTTATATTATTAACATATATAATAGACACACACACACACACACACACACATATAGTGCATACAGAAAGTTTTCTATTATTTCCAATGAATTCAATTAGACACAGTTGGACTCCAATCAAACTGTACAACTATCTTAATGACCACTGATAGAAGCAGGAAGCACCAGAGCTCAATTGTGAGTGTCATAATAAATGTATGAATATTTATTTAATCAGTCCTTTATTTTTAATAAATGAACAAAACACTCCAAAAACCTGTTTTTGTATCTACGAAAAAGGCAGGAGGATGATGGAGGAAAATAGGCATTAGCTCAAATATGAGGTTTAATTTATTTAAAAAAGGCTTACTGACCATAATTTCCAAAAAAATGTGTAAAAATGTTGTAATAAGTTTGGAGATAAAAATTGGGTGATTATTTATTTACCTTATGCTTTATAAACTATTTTTTTTTACCAGGTAACTAATCATCATATGGAGTTTTAAAGACCCGACCTTTGGTGTATTGGTGCGATTCTGAATATACTGCAAGGTGGAAAGATATTGAATTAAAAACAGAGGGATGTCATGTTCAAAGCGTGGTAGCAAACAGGGATATGTTTAAGAAAAATAAGAATACGCTTGATCCAATCACTAGATTCACTCTGGACGTCTGGCTTACAGTGGTCAGGAAGTACAATTTGGAGAGGGAAATAAAAATGTTGACTTGGGGTGGCCTATGACTCTAAATTTAAACCAGGAGCAATGGATAGAAGTTTTGAACAATGGATAAATAAGGGAATCACAGCGTTATGTATAATAATTGATAGGGGCACAATGAAAAGCTTTCAGAGTCTGAAGAGGGAATGTGACTTGGAGGTATAAGATCAGTTTAGGTATTTCCAAGTCAGAGATTTCTTTGAGAAAGAAATAAAACCAGATCTTCCCCAGGAGCTGAATAAAGTGACTGTAACACTGTGTAATGCATGTAGAAATAATACTGGGAGAGTGATTTCAGCTCTGTACCAAGGTCTAGAGAAGAACAGAGGAACCTCCACTAACTGAAGAGGACTGGTTTAACATATGTGATGTACAGCGAACCACCACCAGCTCCAGGATGTGGAAAGAATTTTGCTGGAAAGATATAATCAAGTTCTTCATTACTCCTAAAACCAAAAGCAAATTTTCACATTCACAACAAACATGCTGGAGACGGTGAGGGGAGCAGAACGCAGACCATACTCATGTATTTTGGGAATGTATTAAAATGAGAAATGATTAGAATGATGTATGGGTGGAACTGAAAAAAATACTGGGATATGAACTACCAAAGTCATGTGAGATGTTATACTTGTGTAACCCTGACAAGGGAAAATGTGCAAAGTGAGGACAGATACCTGTTTGGGACTGTGGTTTGATTCTGGGTGTGGATCTTTATTGCATGTCATAACCCATCTATCTCTCCTGTGGCTTTCTGCCTTTTCTTGACTATCACTATAAAAAAAAGAAGCACAAAATAAAAATATAGATAAACGCATATTCATAGATTCTGTTTTTTCAATGAGGGAGAGGGAGTAAATGTCATTTCAAGAATTTTAGCTGAGAAATTTTTGTTGTGGACTTTTATGTCTTCCTCCATGTCTAGAGGGGCCTTTTAAATAGTCTACAGTAGGCTTATACTTGAATTAATTCAATTAGAATTATAACGCAGTAAAATGTTAATGTAAATAAGTAGGCTGCTATAGTAATATTTTTTTTTAAATGTATGCTACTTTTTATTTTCCATATTTTATGCCTAATTTGGTAACAAGTGCGTGTAGCTGTACTTAATCAGCATATTACTATTAATTATAATTAAGCTGAATTTAAATGAACATTAAATGATATCACTACTTTTGGGTAATGTTGTTTTTTCTTAGTGTGAAATTTGTAGACGATCCCTAAACAGCAAGTTATTGTCGCAAAACTGGGGGTCGTAAAACGTAAAGCGTCTGTAAATTATTTTTACATATATATTTTATGCTGAACTGACTGCTCTGAATATCAGGCGGTATCAGCTGATGCTAAAGCTGAGTCAGCTCATTTTTAACCTCCGGTCTCATGTCTGTGTGCAGACTCAGATGAAGTCGGTTTCACACAGCTATTTCAGACATGCTGTAAACCTGCAGCAGCATAAAAACATCTTTCATACAGCTGCAGAAAAAAACATCCTGTTATATTTAAGCATTTCACCGCAGGATCCTTGTTTGGATCCGAGAGTAGGGATCACGAGTTCCTCATGACACGCAGTCATTTCCTCCACACAGCAGCCACACTGCTCCTCCACCTTTATCCTGCTCACACAGGGAAGTTGGATTCATTCATGTGTTGATCCACTGCACCGTTTTGCTTTGTTACAAAAAACGATCATCATGCTGTCTTTGGAGCAAGTGAAGCAGAGTTTGGAGACAGCGGGACAGTCTCACGTCCTGCAGTTCTGGTCGGAGCTGTGTGAGGAGGAGAGGGACACTTTCCTGCAGGAGCTATCTCAGCTGGATCTAAAGGGACTGAAGGGTCACTGTGAGGGGGCTGCGAGGGCTGCAGCTTCCCCTCCTGACAGCCTGGATCAACACTTAGAAGCAGTCCCTCCTGAGTTCATCGGCAGCGTGAGGACAAGTGACAAAAAGTGTCTTGCAGAGTGGCAAAATGAAGGTGAATTTCAACATCACTGGTGCATTCTTTTAGAAGGATTACGGTAACATCGGTAACTGTAACAACGGTAAATTGAGAAAATGTGTAGAAGAGGAAGTGTTAGATTATGGAAGGAACAACATGGAAAGTTTGTGTTTTTGTGTCTATCCTTGCTGATTTTACCACAAACACATATGAGATATGTGAAGTTGTTTGAGCTCTTCAGGCAGCCATTGTTTTCCTCTCTTCTGACACTATAAACCTTTACTCATACTTGGAAATGCTTTGAGATGAATCCATTCATCCTGAAAGTATATCAACATCTCACATGATAGTTCTAACAGCTAAAAAGCAGACATGATGTTCACTGTAATGAATCTTTTCTTTTTTTTAAAAAAATGATTGTAAACAACAGTAGGCTTGTGCATGCTCAAACATGATACATAGGAAATATTAAAAACAAAAGAAAGAAGGAAAGAAAATTCCCTCCAGCCACTGGACATATATTGACAAAAGAAAAATTAAGATATGACTCCTCCAACATTCCTGCTCTTGCTCTTGAAAACAACAGCCGTAAGATAAAGTAGTAAGTGGAATCAGTGGTTCTCAACCTCAGACCCTCCCCCACACCTCCAACACCCCCAAGCTGCTGGATAAATCAAAGGGGTCACAAGAGGATTAACAGGAAAGTAAAGATGTTGAAACAACATTTCTGATGCTTAAAATGAAGTGTTTTTTTTAAAGGACAGGTTGATAGTTTTTTCAAGTGTGTCTTAGACCATCAGTCAGGTGTCCATATGAACAGTAAAGAGGTTTTCCTCTCTGTAATCATTCCTCCTGTTCATACTGACTATTTAAAGATCTCCTTCAAATGTGCTTTCAATGGAAGTGATGGAGGACTAAATCCACAGTGTGTCCACACAGTCATTTAAAAGTAGATGATCAGCTTCTATTGAGCTTCATTAGTGTGAGTTAGTCATATCAAGTGATATCTGACACATTTACAGTCTTTTTACCATCAAATTCCCTCTTAGTGTTTCCCTGTTGAGCTGTGGTGGAAGTATAGTAACAAGAAGAGGAACTTTGGTACTAAAAACACTGTAATGTTGAAACATAGAAGATGAAGATTTGACTCATTTGGACGGCTGAAGCTTCATATTAGCTTCACATCAACTTTTAAATACATGTTTATACAGAAGGAGGACTGTGGATTTAGTCCTCCATCACTTCCATTGTAAATACATTATGAAGAGATCTTCTAATGGTCAGTATGAACAGGAGGAATGATTACAGTAAGAAAAACATGATTCAATGTTCATTTGGGCTCCTGAAATGTTAAACTATGGAACAACTCCACCACAGCATTATGAAAGCAGTCACAAGTTAAAGGTTAAATTCAAGCTAGTAAAGTTTTATAAAAGTTGATAGTGTGCTATTTAGGCTGTTGTAAAGTTTAGAAGCCATGATTACACATCAGTAAAGTTCACTTGCATGCAGTCCATCCTACTTCTGCTCATGCTACTATTTTTTTTTCAGGGCTGTTGCAAATCTCACAGAATCGAGTCGCGGTCCTGCTCTTGGCCGGTGGTCAGGGGACCCGTCTTGGTGTTCAGTATCCTAAAGGGATGTATAACGTTGGGCTACCAAGCGGTAAAACCTTGTATCAGATCCAGGTAGAGCGCATTCAAAAAATCCAGCAGCTGGCAGACGCTAAGCATGGCTCAAAATGCACCGTTCCATGGTAAGACCATATGATTAACCTTATTGTACTACTCTGATCATGTGTGAATATAGGCTGTTAATGCCTCTATAGTTAAGCTTGGAGTGGTTTTATGATAAGAAATGTCATGCTAGATTATTTTAATTTATTTTATTTATTTATTTGTTCCGATCATGGCAATTTCGGAAAAATGAAATATATTCAAGCAACCCTTTAAATCCATCTTTTAAAGGGTTGCTTGTTATAGTGAGCAGCAAAACTCTTTTCTGTACTATTGTAACTCAGGTACATCATGACCAGTGAGTTCACTCTGGCTCCTACTGAGAAGTTCTTCAAAGAGAACAACTATTTTGGTCTGGAGCCGTCAAACATGGTTATGTTTGAGCAAAGGATGATCCCAGCGGTCACCTTTGATGGAAAGGTCATCCTGCAGAGTAAAGGGAAGTTAGCCATGGCCCCAGGTAGGTGGATATCAGCTCAGTCACAAGTACTAGTGGAAACACCCAATACTTTCACTTAATGCAACTGATATATGTTGTGCTGTCTGTCAGATGGGAATGGTGGTCTGTACCGGGCGTTGGTGGACAACAAGGTACTGGAGGACATGAAGAAAAGAGGAGTGGAGTACCTGCACGTGTACTGTGTGGACAACATCCTGGTCAAGATGGCCGACCCTGTGTTCATTGGGTTTTGTATTAGCAAAGGAGCCGACTGTGGAGCCAAGGTAGAGTAAACATTAAAGAGTAGATACAAAGAGTGCATTAAAGGAATAGCCCGGTATTTTGCTTCCTATCTGAGATGAGATGAGAAGATTGACACCACTCTCAGCATTAAGGACAGAACTGGAGCAGGGAGGTGATTAGCCTAGCTTAGCATGTTGACTGGAAGCAGATAGAAGTAGCTAGCCAGACTGTTAAAAATCGTAAAAACACACCTACCACCACATCTTAGACTCTATTTACATCTACAGATCAAATCTCAATCTACATTCAAACAAAAAGATAAAAACAATTTGCAGAGTCAGTAAGAGTTTCTGCTGGAACTACTTCTTGGCAGACAGCCGAGGGCAGTGACTTTTTTAGGAATCTTATTGTCAGTGTGAGGTTGCCATGAATAGAGACCTATACTCATGCTGCAATCCATTGTACTCGGAACTCGGAAAGAAACGACCTCCAACACGGACAGGTGCAATGAAATGGTCATTCAAGTAGGAATTCCAAGTCAGAAACTCGGGTGACCCTCTGATCTTTGCAAGGATGCGGCACTAGCTGACTCCTCCTTTCGTATTCCTCTCTTTTAAAGTGTGCTAATCTGAAGGTCCTCTTGTGATGGTCAGAGACTTGCCATACAAATATTATTTTGCGGTGGGTGTCCATGTTTTCCCAAGCAGATGCGCTGGTAGGCATTTATATTGGAAGTCAGGAATTCCGACTCGGGGCGATCGAATTCCGACTCGCAATGGATTGCACTTTAAAACATGTGCTCACCTCTGTAACCAGACACGCTGCACAGAAGTACAAGGTGGAAGGGTAAACTGTTAGGAATAGTTAGAATTAGAATTTTTTAGCAGCAGCTAGCTTAACTTTATGCTTTATTAACACCGATCATATTGTGGGTCAGGTGGTGGAGAAAGCGTACCCTGCTGAGCCGGTGGGCGTGGTTTGCAAGGTGAAAGGCGTTCCCCAGGTGGTCGAGTACAGCGAGATCCAACCGGAGACGGCTCAACTCCGAGGACCTGGAGGAGAGTTGGTCTACAGTGCTGGAAACATCTGCAATCACTTCTTCACCAGGACTTTCCTGCAGGATGTGGCAAAGTAAGAGCCTTTACTGTCACATAAAGTACATGTTGGTACTTCAGCCCGCACAACATCAGAGTCACAGCATATTAAATGACACAGATTTGAGCAAAAAGAGACACAGACTGGGAAGGGACAGAGACATAGACCCCAAAAGACTTCAATGAGTGAGAACTAATTTGACCACCATTCAGTCTGCTAATTGCTGTGCTTGCAATTGCTCTTGCAGGTGTAAAACATCTGTATATAATGCTTTTTTTACATGTAGTTAGGCCCTAAAAGTTTATCTTTTGATTCCCTACTATTCATTTATTTTTTTGTTATCTTACAGGACATTTGAAAGCCAATTGAAGCAACATGTTGCAATCAAGAAAGTCCCCTTTGTAGACACATGTGGCAATCAAGTCAAACCCACCAAACCCAACGGCATCAAGATGGAAAAATTCGTGTTTGATGTCTTTCCATTCTCGAGGTATTATTCATCATTATATTGCTTCACTCTACATATAATGACTTGGGTCATATCATTGTGTCATCTTCTGCTAATTCAAAAAAATTGTCTTTGGAAGGAACTTTGTTGCGTTTGAAGTTAGGAGGGAGGATGAGTTCTCCCCTCTGAAAAATGCAGATGGGGCAGCTTCAGACAGTCCAACCACAGCCAGAAACTCTTTGCTGGCTCAACACTGCCGCTGGGCCACAGCTGCAGGAGCCACACTGCTGGATGAACACGGGAATAACCTTTCTACTACAGCCAGGTCAGAGGCAAATGTTCTGTTACACCCTGCAGCAACACAAGTTGTAGTTTTAGAGAGAGTTACCTGCTGAAACTATTGTCCAGGTGCAGTGGCTGGCTGGCTGGCTGGCTGGCTGGCTGGCTGGCATCTCTCATTTGTTCATTTTCCCCTCATCCTCCACTTCCTGATCTAGGTCCATACTCTGGTGCTATTTGGTGGTCATGTGACATCAGAATAATTTGAAAGCTGCTGTAATCACTTTAAAGAATTCTTCCTACAGTGATGAGAAATTATTACAAAGACCAATCGCTCTTTCAGTGTAGACGTGGGCTTGTGAGTGTCGTATTATGACTGAATGAGATCTAAAAAAATATGTTTTTTCTGTTCCACAGTGTGTCAGCAGGGGACAGTCCTCCAGCACAATGTGAGATTTCACCACTGGTCTCTTATTTTGGAGAGGTGAGAACACTTTATATTGCCATACTAGTGCAACCTATAGAGCAGTTACAGGTTGATCACTTGATTAAAAAAAAAAAGAGAAAGATTGAGATAATTCAGGATTATTTGTGGACAGTCTGCTGTCATTGTCAGGAGTTAGTTTTTGAGGGTTATTCGTTCTTCAGTAAGCTGCTTGTAATTGAACTTCATTGTCACTTATCTCTGCCAGGGCCTGGAGCCGCTGCTTAAAGGGAAGACGCTGCCAACTCCTTTCGTTCTGGATGAAAAAAGAGCCAAAGAGCTGCATGCTCTGTAACATTTCTCTGATGAGTAAAATAGTGTGCGATGGCAGCAGAGATTCTACCACAGAGGAGCACAGCATGGAGATACAAGCCTGGATTGGATGTGTGTTTTGGTAGTTTTTTTAGCCTGAGAAATGAAATGAATCTTTAACTGTGTGAAGATAATCATATCAAACTGCCATTGTATGTCTTATGTAATTGTTACTTTGCTACAAAGCGTGTGACATGAACACTTGAAAACAAATTCTACAAATAAGGGACTCTGTGATTTACGGGGATTTATATACACATTGTTTTGTTCAACATATAACAAAAAATATAATCAAAATGTACTCCCACAGTGTATTTATTTTAGTAAATTACAGTCATTTTTCTCTCTTCTTTACTGTAATTCATTTTTAATTTTTAAAGGTCTAAAATTTCAACGAGTCAATTTTCAATGGTTTCAGGATGTGTTTGAGAATGTTTCATGATATTTATGAAGGAAAGATAGTTAACTAACTCCAACAGCTTCAGTATAGAGACCAGTGGATCTGTGAACAACACATCTGTTTTGATCAATGTAACAAAATGAGTGATAGAACATACCGCCTTTACTGTGATGTAAAAGTAAATGGTTTAAAAATGGCAGGACTTCAGTAAAGTAGCTTTGGGTCCAAAGACTGAACGGCAAGCAAGGCAAGTTAATGTGTATAGCATATTGTAACACAAAGTTAATTCAAAGTACTTTACATGAAACATAAAAGGCATCAAGACAAAATGCAAAAGGAACATAAGACAAAATAAACAACATTTAAATAAAATTTAAAAAAAAAAAATTAAAGTTAAAGCAGAATAAGTGACAAAACAGCAGGAAATACAAAGACAGACAATTGAAAATAAATTTCAATTTTAAATATAATGAAATTAAAGTATAATGAATAATATTTTTTTACATTTTCATTTTACCCTTTCTAATAGTTAAATGTAAATTAATGTAAATTCCAGTCTGACATTCTTACAGATAAACGAATATTATGTGGCAGTGTTACTCTGTCAGAAGTCATGTAAACACTGTTTTCATGCCAGAGGTGAACTAACAGCAGCACGTACAGTACGTACAGTACGTACATTACGTACAGTACGTACCTTTCCCACCATCCTATCCTCGACTGTCTCGTGACCGACGCTGGCCAATCATCACACCGCGGACTGTAAAGGGACGACAACACAAAACAAGTGCAACGGAGCGGACTGTATGCGTTAAAATGACAGATTCCGTGTCAGTAGAGTTATTAGAGCCTTAAATAAAACGCTGACATTCATTAATGATGTTTTTTGACTTATATTTAATTCAATGTTTGGTCGAGTACCGCGAAACAATTTAACGTCAACGTTGCAGGCTCGCGCTGACGGTTGGAATATTGCTAAGCGTTAATTCTCTGACGACATTAACATTTAGCTCGTTGAACGGTACCGACAGGACGCTCGGTGTGTTGTTATTATTATTGTTGTTGTTGTTGTCCGGTCAGTGTGCAGACTGATGGAGGCTCTAACATGCTAGAAACATGTTCAAAAATGTGTTCGGCTCAGGCTTTCTTGTGAGAACAGCTCATGTGATTCTGACATGGGTCATAACGTTAATACTCTTCCTTCATGATACAGGTAAGCCTTCACATTCCTACATCATAACACATGATAGCATCACTGTAGCTTTAAAGTCATATATACATCATAACACATGATATGTTTACTGTAGCTTTAAAGTCATGTATTATATGTGGAATTATTATTTCTCCTCGTATAACTCATTATTACTGATGTAAACTGAGTTAGACAGTTGTTATCCAAGCTGACATCTACACTGAAGTTAATGTTAATCTCTGTTTTTCATCACTTCTAACTTATGATAAATGTGAGACATCATAGTAAAAGCCTTAACAATGTTTAACACGTGTGTGACATCTTTATTTGACTTCTCAAAACAGAAAAAGGGCCATTTCTCTGCTTTCCCCCCCCATCCAGATCACATTAGACCAAGTCTAAATAAACTATATATTATACAAATACCTTTCAAATGTTCATAATAATCTAGTCCACATTTGACAGGTCTAAACATGGTGGGTTTTCATCTAGACCTGGTCTAATGTAATGTCTTGATGGGTTGAAAAAGCAGTGAAATTGCCCTTTTCACATGTAGAATGAAGGTTTCACAAATCTAAGACTGTGTTTCATGACTCTCCAGAGTCTCCTTAGTGATGTAGGCCAGATTGGACAAGTATAGTGGTTTTTGATCTGGATGTTTTGATCTCTGTTTAAACAGTGTTAAGGCTGAAAGTGGTGAAAAAACAGCTGCTAAATATGATATGATTTCTATTTCCCTTAACTTTAGTAGCTATCATTTCTGAAATGAGCTTTTCATGTAATTATGATGTAGGATCCTGGCTGACCTCTCAGCAGGACTGCAGTGTGTGTGTGTGTGTGTGTGTCTTAAAAGTGTCTCCGGTGTGTATTTGTTGCAGAGCTGAGGAAGCAGGAGGAGACAGGCCAGCTGGTGCAGCCGGTGCTCTTTGTCCTGCTGGTGTTGGTGTCGGTTTTGCTCTACTTTGCTGTTTCTCTGATGGATCCTGGCTTCATCTTGTCTGATGACAGCGATTTACAGGTGAACAGTGAACCTAATGTATATGCATATCATCACACATACAATACAGCAACTGAATAACTGTAGTCTTTTTACTTTCATTCTTTAAAACATCTTTTCTCCCTAAACTGAAACTTGTATTGATCTCAGCTGATAGTATCACACACTGCTTCATCATGGCTTTGCAGATGGATTGTGTTGCAGTGCAGGTGTTGCATTCATTAGATGTGTCTCGCAGTCGCCTTGCAGTCAGTAAGTGTGTATGCTGGTGAAGGGACTAATGGAGTATTAGGAATAATCTAACCTTTTAACACTTTAATTCATAGTGTCCTGGAGAATGGAGTGTGTTATAATCCTGATAAAGCATTCATGATAGAGTCGGTATGTCAATATGTGTGTATCACAGCTCTGGGAAACACTGTAGTAGAAAATGAAAACACACTAAGACATGCACACTAAACTGTAGGTCATGAAAAACATTTGAACTGAAAGTGACCAGTCTGTCTTTGTGTTGTACCAGTTCACACTGGGAGTGACTGAGGAGCAGCAGGACATGATCCCACCCACCTCCAAATCCCTGCGACAGAGGCGCTGTGGTCACTGTCTGCTTCAGGTACACACAGGATCATGTGACATGTGGTTGTTTTTTCCGGATGACACACTTCCACACATTCAAAAGCAACACACTGTCTGTGCAGTCTTTTAACAGCCTGTTTTCCTTTCCTGCTGATGGAGGACTCACTGATTATGTTAGTAACTGGTCGTATATTCATGATGCTATGTACCTGTCAGGCTGAAATGTGACACTTGAAGTACTACAGTACTTGTAGCATCCTTTAGTGGTATAGAATAACAGAAGCACAGTTCTATGTTACACACCTGAACCACTTCCAGGAGAAGGAGCTGTACACACAGTCAGCTCCTTATCTACAGTAGTATGTCTCTATTTAGGTTTTCACTTTAAAGGCATAGTCCATAATCCAAACATAAACCGAAGTTTAATCCAACTATGAAAAATCCAAACTTTGAGATTGTAAGGTGGTATTATTGAAAATGATTGACAGCCAACAATCACATCTAATGTAAATCTAACGCTATTTTAGATTTATTTTCAGTAATTTCAACCAAAACATAAAGAACTTGTTAAGCCATGTACATTTTGGCAGAAAAATCCTAACTCGAGGTCCACTTGCTTGCCTTTGCTAGAGCTTTCAGCCACATTTCATCATTGTCTGCATCAAAGGTTAAGAAGGAATCTTGACGTTCAACATAATTGTCTACTCTACATGCAGCCCTCCAGTGCTCCTGTGTGTGAGAAGACACATCAGCTCTGTCAACAGATTGTGTTGTAAAGGTGGCTCTTCCTCATCATCACACTTGAGATAAATTCTCGCTCTATTTTTTTCTTTTTTGGAGCTGTGAACACAGAGATGATGCTCTGTGGCTGATTTAACAGATGGTTCATGTTGCTGTTTTCCCAAGACAGAGAGAACTGAATCACACTCCCCAACAGTCTCCACTGAGACTCAGGTGCACTGTGGCTCAGTGAAGCTCTGCAGCTTCAGGACTGACAGTAGAACACTTTCTGCACTGATGAGCAGCAGTACATATTTTCTAACACTGATGGTCAAGATGATTGAGCTTTTACAGAAGACTGGACCAAGTGTGTGCTTCATGTTTATTCATGTGACAGAAAAGGTCTCTTTCTAACTACAATAACCTTTATTTCAAGCAGCAGCCAATGAGATCAAAGCACTGCCAGACGTGTCAGCACTGTGTTCGCCGTTACGACCATCACTGCCCGTGGATTGAGAACTGCGTCGGCGAGAGGAACCACCGCTGGTTTGTGCTTTATCTGGCCGTACAGCTGCTGGTGCTGCTGTGGGGTCTGCACATAGCCTGGTGAGTAACACACTGTCAGTGACCGTCACTATGCTTCCATGATGTCACCAATCACTGTGCAATCATGGGACAACATGTGCAGCACAGCTTTTTAAATCCTTTTTTTAATATATTTATCGATTTGAGTTATTGAGTATGTGTGTGTGTGTGTGTTTGTGTATTTATTACTGTCTATTTTCAGTTTTTTTAATATTCTGGTACAGCACAGCAAATGACATTGTACTTCTTGTGCAATGACAATAAAGTTTCTTCTCCTCACTGCTTCCCTGCTTGTCTCCTCAGGACTGGTTTCAGCTACGTGCCCACCTGGCAGCTGTGGCTGCGTACTAACGGCATGCTGCTGGCCGTCGCCACGCTGGTTGCTCTGCTGTCTCTGATCGTGCTGCTGCTGCTCGGCTCTCACCTCTACCTGGTCTCTCTCAACACCACCACCTGGGAGTTCATGTCACGCCACCGCATCTCCTACCTCAAACACTGCGGCGCCGACGAAAACCCCTTCGACCGCGGCACCTTCCACAACCTGTGGGGTTTCTTCTGCGTGTGGGGCTCCGTGGTGTGGGAGCAGGTGTACTTCAGAGAGGGCAGCGACCAAGTGTAGGAAATAAGTCTGCATCCCACTCATGAACAAGTTCCACAAACCTGTCTGGACTGAGGAACCATGACGCACATGAGCACAACATTTGGAGATAAACTATTATTTATCTCTATTATTATATACACTATGTGCAGATTATCTTTGTATAGGCACTTGTGTTGTTGTGCCATAACTGTAATATTTCCTGTTTTCTTGAACATCTCTCCTCTTTTTTTCCCTCTCCTACTCTCTTATAGTTGTTATTATACTAAAAATTGTCCAACAGGTGCCCAGAAAGCAGCTCCTGCTCCTCTGTGTGGACAGCAGATAATCAGCACTGCGCTCATGTCTCCTCATCACAACTATTGTTTACAATCTGACCTAAAACAGGAAATGATCCACAGTATCTGCAGGTACTTTACTGCTCTGTATAAAGACTCTGAGGGAAGTTTCTCATAAATCCCTGTTGACTCAAGCTTACTTTTTGTTTATGCACCCACACATTAATATGGACAGTAACTACATTTAACCCGTTGTCTTACTATGACAGTCACATGATAATCCTGACTGATGGACTGTTAATCAACTTTGAAGTTTACTTTTTATACATTTGATGTTTCAGATGCATGTGTAGACATTCCTAATCTATGCTTTCTTTTAAAAAAAAAAAAAAATGGGTACACTTGTTATTTTATTTTTTGTGTAGAAAGTTTTATTCTGTTTCATGTGATAATTTGCTGAATCTTATTTATTCTGCACAGAGAGGTTTACAGGGTCCACTTGCTTCAACAGCTTAAAGAAAAACTGTTAAAGTAACTAATTTATTTTTATTTCAAACCTGAGCTTAGGTTTAATATTTAAAGATGTGAAACATTAACTGTACTGTTCTAGCATTTAATCTAACCTTGATGTACAGGATGCTTTGACTTTCAATGGACAGCACTTCAAGCTATTTTATATTGTACATAATTTTTAAAAGTATTTTGAAGCAGAAAACGGCTTTAGACTTTTTGTATGACTGTTTTAACAGAGTAACTCAATACTGTGGAGCAGTAAGAGTCAGTAGATAGCTTTGAGTGCAATACATAGTTTGGTAATTCCATTTGAGCTTTTTTTCCTCTTGTGCAATAGTAACCCTGTAAGAGAGCAATAAATGTGGTGTTGAGTTTAATGTACAGCAGTAGTGTGGGACAAAACGCTGATGGCCTCCAGTTTCAGCTCTGGTTTCTATGAATGAACATTTAATTCATGTTGTGTACTTCTCAAGTTATATGCAATACTGTCATGCAATTATTATTTTTTACTACTTTGAAAATACAATATTGTACACATCAATAAATAAATGTTTCATGAAGACTGTCCTGTTAATTAAAGTCCAGCAGATAGAAATTTATTCATTCATATTTTCCTTCATGTCATTTTACACTTTACATACAGGCTGGTTTGTTCTATAGAAGCATAATCTCCATGACAGCTTTAAGTTAAAAAAAACCCTCCAAATACAGCTGAGAAACATCAAAGGAAGAGCTTAAATTAATAATTTGGATATTTTCAGTATATTACATCCCAGGAACATATATGAGGTAAACAACAGTTGTCATAGTTACACTAAGAAGAGGATACATTCAGTGCTTTGACCTTCATCATGTAGATCATAAATATTTACAGTGTAGTACTTCAGATTATGAAGGCAGTTTTAAGTATCACTGGCACGTGCTCATTGTTTAAAAAAAAAGCAACAATTCATTATTGCACTGGAGGCAGTTCATACAGAGTGGAAACAGTAAATGTTCATCCTTCTTTGTCCATCAGTATGAGTTTGTGCAGTGTATCTGAGGGACTGTTCACAGACAGATGTGCGCAGCTGGAAATGTGGAACTGTGTGGACGTGTGTAGTTTCTCAGCTTTTTGCTGAATCATAGGAGCGTATGGTCAATAAAAGTAGTAGGATGCTTTTGACAGTGATGCGGCAGCTCTGTGGGTCAACTGATGAAAGAGAAGTCAAAGTCAGTAAAGATGTCTTGCTGCTCAGCGGTGAGGGCGCAGGGCGTTCGTGGCAGGGTGAGGACCGGCTTGAGGCGAGTGAATTCCTCGTCGAAGTTACTGACGTCCTGGTTCGCTCTGATGACCGGCAGGAAGGGAGGCTTCAACTTCTTGGCCAGGAGAGCGTTCCAGTCCACTCCCTGTTAACAGAGAGAGCACAGCTTCATGAACACAGGGAAGCACTGAGAGATCACACACATGATGATCAAACTGAAAAACACCTGACATGATCGGCTGCATTCCATTTAGCTTCACCAGTTTTTTTGCATGCTGATTTATTGTTATTATTGATTTCTTCCAGAACTTCTATCTCAAGCATTTACACTTTGATTTCAACTCTTCTCACCCCTTCCACTTGAACTTTACTCACCGCTTGCACCAAAACTGACATTTCAATTACCTTCAGCACTTTCACTGTGAACTGACTTTTCACCTTCTTTAAACCACCACTCAAACTTCTTTCAGTTTTTCAACTATCTTCAATGTTTCAGTGGCAAACGTTCTGCTTTAGATTTAATATTTACTGCTTCTGGTAATAGTCAGTAGTTAGTGCAGCTCCATATAAACCTCCATAACAGGAGGAGAAATCCCTATTAATGACTCCTGCAGCACGACCCATCTGTTCTGTTGCGTAACAAACTCACTTTTGGTCTATATCTTCTAAATGTCCTAACTTCCATACCACACATTAAGTGCATGTGAGTAACTCGATTACACTGGGTGCTAAAGTTAAAGGTTACATAATATCGGAGATACAAATATATGGCAAAATATTATGAACCAAGCAGAACTGCAACATCTCTGCAGGCCAACCAGAGCTCTGCAAGTGAGAAACACCAAGGAGACTAAATATTTCACTCTCTAACTGTGTCTGTCTAAAGCCAGTCAGACACTTGAGATGTTTTGGAGGAAAGAGGGGACAGTGAGGTAATGACCTGGAAGAATTTATGTCTTTTGATCTCCGAGGCGTCTTCCTCTCCTCCTCCGAGTCTCGTCTCAGGATTTTTCTGCAGCAGCTGAAAACACAGCGAGAGCAAAGGAGAGGAATCAATGAAACAGGACACACACTTCAAATACTGTGCAATTTGAGTTTGGGTGAAAAGAACTCGCTCATGGAGATTCCAAATCCATTTGACGGGAGGCCAACCTTCTGAATGAGGGACACAGAGTCATGAGAGAGGGAGCGAGGGTAGCGCACATCATCATTGACGATACTGTCAAACACTTCCTCTTCATCATCACCGGGGAAGGGTGACTGAAAGAGAACAGACGCAGCACACACTTCATATACACACTTTTTTTCTTCTGTGGTTATAGGACAGTGCAGGTAGATCTCCTGTGGTTCTCTCTGTATGCATTTGGTCTGATCATCAGTAGATGAGGGGTAAATGATGGGCTGTTGTTTGATTTGATTGGCCGAATATATTCTCAGAATTAACCTCCATCCCTACAAACCACAGCAGTCAACACTAGGGTCTAATCCTGAGCACAACCAAGTTTCAAGTTAGGCAACACAGTGATGCTTTAAATCCCTTTTCAGGTTTTCAAGTTGCATTAAAGGATCAACGCTGCCAGCAGTGAATCCTACAACTGCCATCAGATGTGTGGTTTGAGGCTGTTTACTCTTTCCATCCATGACTTTAATGTTCCATGTCCTGCAAACCTCTAGTTATAAAATCTTACAGTGAGGATTCTTTTCAATAAGAGAGCAAAGTGTACGACTAAAAGTAACTCCCAATTGGCCGATGTAGGAGAAACTTCAAAATAAAGGTCATATGTCAGTGCTAACTTTAGGACTCCAGTGTTTTTGGTGTAAGTGGATGAATTAATAAAACATTTGAGCACTGACAGCAGCTCCCATGTCTCAGAGAAGTTAGAGGGAGTCACTATTCACTCACAGTCAAAGTGTTTCAGAAAAATACAACAATACTGAACGTTTGATGGAGGGCCAGTTAATAAGGATCTAATTACATTAACACAACACTTCCTCTGGACAGTGTATGAATGCAGTTTGCAGCACTGATGAATATCTCAGGCTGTTCAAATTTTTCATCACACTGACATGTGTGCTTTAGATCTAACCTTGTACTACATCATGGTCATTGCCTGATTACCCAGTGAAATATGTGCTTTATATAGAAAATGAAGGGATTTGCTCAGTCAACTGTAAAAAAAAAAAAAAGCACAGAATCAGCATACAGATAGTATACAATCTACTTAACATGTTGGCTTTTACTTTCTATCATGTATGACATCTGTGACACGGTTTATAAAAGATTTACTGATAAAATATCCTTCATGAATACAGTCTTATCATCTTGTCATCTTATCACAGAGTCCTCTAAAACACTGAAAGTTGAGTTGTAACAGTGAATCCACTCAGGGTCTGTTTCACACAATTTATACATGAAACTTAGTAAAATATTGACTTGTCAAGTAGATTGGATCAGTGACAAATAAGTGTTGTCAAGATGAGCAATTCAAAAATAATTGACACTGGGTTGCATCACGTCATTGACCCATACAACATCTAACACCATCTACATGTTGACAGTATGATATATTTTTTACAGCTGATCATCTGACTGGAAATGATGAGATAATTCTACATATAATAGTCATTTTATATTAACTTATTAACTTATCAAAATGGAAACAAGGAGGTCACAATCTTTGCTTTGTGGACATTTTGCAATTGGTTGTTCCCAAAGTAAGAACTGAATTGGAAAAGAAAGCTTTTAGGTGTCAAGTGTCTTATATGAGTAAGTTTTAATGTAGCTCATTCTTTTACTGTAACTGTGACTGTTAAGAGTTTCTCCTAATGTTGCCAGTTAGTCTGAGGGATTTTATCCAACTACACATCCTCATTTCTGGATCCATCTCCACGGTGACAGAAACCTTTAGTCGTATCATGCCGCGTGTTTACACTGACCTCCCCCACCAGCATCTCATAGATGAGGACCCCCAGCCCCCACCAGTCCACACTGCGGGTGTAGTTGTTGTCCGTCAGCACTTCTGGAGCCAGAAACTCTGGTGTGCCACAGAAGGTTGAGGTGCGATCCCCGTGGCCCATACCTACAACAGAGTACACAGCTTCACTTGCATATCACAGACATTTGAGATTTAGCAAAACATTTGGAAATAATATACTAAAGATGAAAAGTTTACATCACATAAAATAAAACTTTTATCTTTTACCTTCTTTGCACAAACCAAAGTCTGCTATCCTGACAAAGCCATCTGCATCCATCAGCAGATTATCCAGCTTCAGATCCCTGAGAGAGACACACACACACACACACAGGTAAAAAGACATGAATTATACTACAAGCTCTCAGGTGTGACTTTGGTGGAAGCACCTTGAGAAAACTCACCTGTAAACTATTTTGTTCTGGTGGAGAAACTCCAGACCGAGCAGCACGCACGATGAATAAAACCTTAAAACAGAGCAGAAGAGAAGATGATGGATACGTGACACCGACGTGCTGGATTTGTGTGTGTGTGTGTTTACGAGATGATGTGTGATGTGTGTGTGTGCTCACCGGGCCTGTTTCTCATTGAAGATGCTGGTGTGAATGTGCTTCATGAGGTCTCCACCGGGGGAGTAGGCCATCACGAAGCACACGTGGTCTGCAGTGTGAAAGCAGCCGTGCAGGTTCACCAGGAAAGGGTGACGAGACGCGTTGATGACTTCAAAGATTCTCTTTTCACACATGAGGCTACGCACACCCACACACACACACACATCACATCTAACTCAATCCAGCATGTATTTTCTTATTAACTTTTTATTTAGCATAATACTAAAGAAAATGCTATTTGTAGCAGTTCATTTATATGTATGTTATATGACAATAACATTACAGAGATTGGGACAGATGGGAGCTTGCTTGTAATAATAAATCCATCACATTGGGCATTTAAACACATTTACTTTTTATGAAACTCATCAATCTCAACTTTATTATTCATTTTTCTGCTAAACAAAACAGTGTTCATGATTAGCACTTCCAAAGGCACTTCCACTGACCAAAGGCCAGTCAAAATAGTTATTTGTCTACAGTATGGTTCAAGCTCCAAAAATATTGGATCCGACATTTCCCATAATGCAACTGAACAGTGTCTATCATTAGATCCAGTGGTGGAAGATGTACTGAGATGCTTTACTTAAATAAAAGTACCAATACAGCAATGTAGAAATACTCCACTCAATACCAGTAAAAGTCCTGAATGAAAGATCCCACTACAGTAAAAGTATTATGAGCTTGATGTAGTTTAAGTCTTACAGTAAAAGTACATAAGTATTATGAGTGAGTTGAGCTAGTTTACACTACTTTATATACAGTTAGCTAGTTTAGTCCAGTGGTTCCCAACCTAGGGGTGGGGCCCCTCCAAAGGGTCAGCAGATAAATGTGAGGGGTGGTGAGATGATTAATGGGAGAGGAAAGAAGAAAAAACTAAGTTCTGATACACAAATGTGTTTTCAGTTTTTGGACTTTTTCTCTAATCTTTGATTTTTGCTGAAATATTGGATCATTGGAACATTTCTTGAAATGAAACCATGTGAGAAGTTTAGAGGGAAAAAGCTGTTAACAACTCATAGACATCTGAAATGTGAGTCTGACTACACACTTTTTGCTAATATTCTGTTCACAATATCTTAATAATGGTTTGCTAATACACTGACAGAACTTTTTTAGATTTAACTGTGATATTTCAGCACAGCAACATTTCATTGATAGTTGTAAACAGCTGCTGCCTCTGTGTATTTCAGCAGCTCTCTGTTCAGTATCATCTCATGTTGCAGCTGACAGTGTAACATCACCTTCTGTAGGCTATAATATTCTCTTAGCCTCTCATATTAACCCTAACTGCATTACCACTCAGTGCTAATGTAACTCTGTCCGGAAAAAAAACACACAGGCTGACTACAAGTTGACTGTGATGGATTAACTACGTCCTGAAAGGTTCAAGTCATGAACTGAAACAAATGGCTGGAACATAAGAGATCAACCTAAAGACTTGCTTTAGAAAACAGTCAGCATTAAGATAAAGTAGCAGCGTTCAGCATCCAAGCAGAGAATCAAGTTTGTGAGAACAGTGGATACCATCTACATGTCTGAGTATTGGACAGAAGCATTTAGACTAGAATTAGATTTGAAATGAACTGGCTGAGTTATTACCTGTCAACTTCGTCACGTGTCACGATGTCTCCTTTCTTCAGGGCTTTGATGGCGTACAGTTTGCCAGACTTCTTATACTCTGCTAGCAGCACCTTGGATCAGTAATAAAATATAAATGATATATGTTGGATGCACATTAACCTTCATTTCTACATTTTATCCGACAGGAAATAAGGGATGGTGTGATCACATGTCTTTTTTTGGTCAAAAACGCATTTTCCAAAGGGCTGGTGGACAGAAGAATGACTCACCTTTCCAAAGTGACCTCTTCCCAGTACTGAAATGCAGTTGAAGTCTTCCATCTGTAGACCTCCATCCGTCCTACATGAAAACATATCAATGCACAAGTATTTTACGAATGAAAACCTTCTTTTTAAATCATTTTCCACTTTACACAAAGTGTTTTATCTATACCTATAACATAAAAAACTACTACTAAATATACATTGTTTATTCCCATCCAGCTGACCAGCTACACTTTGTTAAATTATAGCACATGCTGTTGAGGGTGGGAATATTCCACAGTGATATTCTGGAGAATTAAAGGTTTTACTTAAATATCAGGGAATGTTGTAAAATTGATCAAATTAAAGGAGGTTGCAGTATATTTTTATGCAGTTTTAGTTTACTACAAACACAATAAATTAAAGTTAATTTAGGACTGTTTCTGAATTATTTAGTTAAAAAAAAACTAGAAAAGTTGTTCTCATTCCTACTCAGTATGGCTTACTTTGGAGGTGGATGGATGGAGGGTTGTCGTACAGGCTTCGGGCTCTTACGAGGAGACTGTTTTTTTGTTTTTTTTTGCATGAGGTAAACAGATAAGAGAACAAATGACAACTGAATCACTCAAACACAAAGAAAAAATACAAACTGAAAAATCAATCTTGATGAGCAGAGCGACAGAAACAACCACTGCTCCAGATGATGGATTGTATTTAAAGTTAGAAATGATATAATGTTTTATTGTTGTTATTCTCATACAATGATATTCATATGTAAATCTGACTCGCTCACCAGTAGAGAGTCTTTAGGGATCTTTCTTGAGCGATGTGGAGATCTGCCGGCTTGTTCTTCGTTTAGTGCAGCGGGTTCTCTGAAAAACCAAGAGGAGAACCTTTTACACTGCTGCCATTCAACAGTTATGTTGATTATACATACTGGTTATAATGCTGTCTTATAGTTAGCATTGCTGACTTGTTTTAGACCTTAAATTGACTTTGTACCCTCATGCAACATCTCCACAGCAAACACTCAACATGTTACTGCCTCAACACCACTGACACGTTGCTGTAATTTCACACATATATTATATGTACTAGTACATAAGGACCAAACCCCAAATGAACACCAAAGGCTTTTGTGGGCAAAGGTTGTATATTCTCACTCAGCATTCAGTTTTAATATCACACTGATCAGACTGTTATATTTTGTGTTGCATTCATATAGATCTAGAATCTCAAAATGATGTTTTTTTTCTGTTGCCAGTTTATCACTTCCTCCTTTTATCATCAGAATTCTGTCTATTTGGAATATTTCAGTTTATTGTATTTATGGGAAGGTGATATGGTCTTGCCTTTTAAAAGGGTAAGGCTGGTGATGTTCTGTAATTTTGTCTCCCCCAATGTAATAATACAGCTAGGTTGAGCCATGTTTTGACCAACTGTCAAAAGCTAGCTCAACCTAGGTTAAACCAGCTACTAACTCAGAACTGGGGGCTAGTTTGGGGGCTAGCTACCAGCACTGAGTTAGTAACTGTTTTGCCAGCTGTGAAAAACGTAGCTCAAGCCAGCTACACAAAACTGGTCTACCAACTGAACACCAGTTAAACCAGCTTGGGCAAGCTGCCTCGGCAGTAAAACCAGACCAGCTAATGACCAGCTAATGAGTGAAACTGGTTCTGGGTGGATTTTACAGCAGGGCTCCAAATTCCATAAAAAAACCAAAACCAACATTAGTTCATCTTTTTCATTGATTTTTTCTGACATCTCTCTAAGTTAAACAAACATTGTGGAAACAGAAACAGTGTTTGTTGGGGACTATTTTTTAGCTGTGGATGAATCCATATTTCTTGCTCTGTTAAGGACAGTAGGATGTTTGTGTGTGTGTGTGTGTGTGTGTGTGTGGGGGGGGGGGGGGGTACACATTGTAGTTTATTTTGAGTAAAATAAACTACAATGTGTTTGTTGATGGATGTGTTTTTAATAGTTTAATAGACAAAAATGGAGCTCTATTGCACAGAGGAATAATATTAAAAGGCTTTGATAGTAGAGTCATGGGTTTAGCTGACAATGAGAAAAATACAGAATATCCCCTAATTTTTTAAATGATACTTATTATTAAACCAGTCTGTTAACTCTGGATGCAGGGTCAGTAACAATGTTGCTATCATCCCTTCACTGCCGTCACATTCTCTCTAGTCTCAGATAAAAAGAGGACAGTAAAATAGCCTCAAGTCACTGTGGGAAGCTGAATAAAGAAGTTAATAGCTGACTTTTGTGACTGCTCTTTCATAGAAGTGACAAAGAGATGTTTTTCTGGGTCACAGTGCCTTACCGTACTGGAGAAGGGCTGAATGATGTGGGGCCAGTGAGTGGGCCTGCAAGTGGAGGGCTCATGGGCTCCATGGAACTGCAGGGGGGCAGAATGCTCATCATCAGACGGCCCCAAGTGGCAAAGTTCATATTCATCTGGGCAGCGCGCAGAAAGTCCTTCCCTGTTACAATGCAAATAGTGAGACGAGAAAGGCCATTTAAAGAGAATTATGATGATGGATTGTAGCTGTCACATGGTACTGTGTCAAATTAGCTTGTGTATCTCAGGACTGCATTTATTTAAAAGGATGTATTTGAACGTATTAATGTACAATAGGCTTCAACTGGATCTCAACAGGTCTTAACAGGTAGATATACTTAATTGATAAAGAAGTTGGCCGCTTCTCTTTGTTTGAATTGTTTTGACAAGTCATTTGGTTTGTCTGAGAACACTTAAAGACATGTGACATATCTCTCAGAACAGGTTAGTCTGGGTTGTGGTGGGTATGAACCCAGGAGCACGCGTTCACAAACAGCTTGGGTGACTAACCTTTATGCTTTGTGCCGACCACAACTACAAGTCAGTGTGCTTCATAGCACTTCTACACACAATGATTGATTCCACTGGTCGTCAGAGTACTGCATTATGATATGTATAATTATATTGACAAAGACCTGATGCTGATATGATAAATTAGTTTATGATGTTTTCTAGAAATGGATTTCACAAAAAAAAATCATCTGCAAGAAGACTTTTGTAAGGGATGGCTGTACTCACACCAACCAGACTAGGACTAGGACTTCACTTGCAGGTTTAATACTAACATGGGTTTTTGTTCTCTTGGGAAAGTTACAAATTTTAAATGTAATCCAAGTCATAATTTAGTTGTTTGACTGTGATTTTTTTTTATTAATGATGATACTGATGTGTTGAGATAATGTCATTTGGTCATCTGAACTCCTGCACCTCTCCTCTCTATACATTAAGCACCACAGTGGAAATAAGTCTTAGATGATGTCAAATACAAATGAAACTAAACAACTTCCATCCTCAATCTATATTATCATTTATCAATAAACTGTACTTTAAAAAAGGCTTTTGAAAAAAATGACGCTTACATCATCTTCATAATATGAACTGATGTATGCCTATACAGTGATAGCTGTTAGTGAACCAATTGACAATGAACCCAGCTTATAAGGCTGAAATGGTAACAAGAGGCAACAATTAGTGCTAAGCTGAAATTTGGGTAATACAGTTTATATCAATGTGAAAATAACTGCAGTAACCTTTTTCTTTAGGGAAAATTCTTCTCTGCCTCTGCAGCTTGGATCGCCGTTCAATGACAGGATTGATAAACGTCACCTGGAAATGAACAAAGGAGTGGATTATTCTTCAGCACAGCTCTAAAAAGGTTTATTATTTGGTGTTCGTCCAGTGAATGTGATTACAAAGACATGCAGGAGTAATTCAACTGTTAAACTAGATATGAGAGTGAGAACCTCGATGAAGACGTTGCCCTGAGGCTCCAGCTGGAGACACATGCCGTGTCGCTGATTATCCAGGAAGTCCTCCAGCCGCAGGAACTTCACCCCGCTCAATGCTCGCCAGTCTCTCCAATACACGGCGATCTCCAGCTCCCTGGACTGGATCAACAAACACACACACATTACAAATATTCATAGTTTTCATAGTTTTATATTTCAATTGATTTTATTTTTTTTAAAACTGGATTTGCTGTTGCAGAATGGCTTTATCGCTCAAATTGATGGACACATGATGAGATTTCACTAGCTGGCAAACTTAAAAATATTTAAATAAAATAAAATAATATAAATAATAAAGTCAAATGACAGCAGCTTGAGAAATGTATTTCTGAGAGAGTAAGCCAAATTCATCAGTCATGTAGTACTGTACTCTACTCCTACTATCTAATGGAAACTGATCTGTGTGTGTGTATCTATCACTGATTTTCTCCTTTAAAATGTCAAAACTTGGTCGGTACAAAGAGCTCAAGAGCTGCTGGGCTCGTATGGGTAAACCCAGATTAGAGCAAATGTGGGAGGATTAGCGGTGGGATTAGATGCGGGGAGGATCGAGTTTGACCAAGTATCAAAGAAGGGCTCGGTCACTCCGGCTCACAGGCGGGATGAGAAGTCGCAGCTCTGTGATTGTGCTCGACCTGCTAACAGATGTTCACCATTAGGGGCAACAGAGATTCTCAAAATAAATAATCTG